>NW_027361747.1:21305000-21595000 GCF_039654945.1 Dendrobates tinctorius | reverse complement strand
AATGACGAAAATATATGACGTGTCATAAAGGGTTTAACCTGCAGATTTACCATATATGCGCATGTTAATAGGGTTATTAGTCTTGACAAGTTACCTATAAGGGAAATCTAGCAGGTTTTTGCCATTTAATCTGGGACCAGCAAAATGTAGGGGCTGAGAACCTGATCTCAAGAATGTGTCATTTGCTCAGCAGCTTTCTGTAGTTTCAATTTTGTTTAGTGTTTTATCAGCAGGAGATTAACACTGCAGGACTAGGTGTCACATGCAAGACAGTCCCACTAATCTGTAACCCCACCCCCACTACTGACTGGCAGCGTCAGATAATGCACAATGTACACAGGAAGCTTCCAATCAGTGGTCTGGGCGGGGTTGTACACAGCTCAGCATTCTGAGCACTGCTACATCTACAACAGGGAAACAGAGATTCTATGAAAATTGCACCAATCAGTCCAGTTAGTGACACAGTACTTTAATTAGGCTCTATGCCCCTACATCATGCTGCTCTTAGATTACATAGCAAAACAATCTTCTGACAGATTCCATTTAAGTGTTTTGGCAAAATATTAACCCCTTAACGACCGCCGATACACCTTTTAACGGTGGTGGTTAAAGGTACCGTACTTAAACCACAGCGCCGCTGTGGAAAAAGTGTATAGCGCCCCCCCCAGGATTGGATTTTCTCCAAGGTCTCGGCTGCTGGGGGTAGCTGAAACCCCAGAGAACATGATCCGGGTCAGTTTTTACCGACCCTGCTTTTGCAATCGCCGTTATAAACTGTATAACGGCAACCGCCAAAAAAAAGTCAAATGTGTAATTTAACTTCTCTCTCCTCTGATGTGATCGCACATCAGAGGAGAGGGAAATAGGGTCCCCGATCCCCCCCGGTACCTCCCGGTGGTCCTCGGCCTGTGTGCTTCCCCTCCATTGGTGCAGCCAACTTCTTCCGGGAAGAAAATGGCGGGCGCATGCGCAGTGCGCCTGCCGAGATCTGCTGGCCGACACCCGGCAAGATTTCATTCATGGTACATTTTGATCACTGTGATAAACCCTTTCACAGTGATCAAAATAAAAAAATAGTAATTAAACCCCCCTTTATCATACCCCTTAGTTAGTGAAAAATAATGAAATAAAGAAAATAAATTTATTTTAATTTTTCCATTAGGGTTAGGGTTGGAATTAGGGTTAGAGTTAGGGTTGGAATTAGGGTTAGGGTTGGAATTAAGGTTAGGTTTGGAATTAGGGTGAGGGTTGGAATTAGGGTGAGGGGTGTGTTGGGGTTAGGTTTGTGGTTAGGGTTATGGTTGGCATTGGGATTAGGGTTAGGGTTGTGGTTAGGGTTAGGGTTAGTGTTGGGATTAGGGTTAGGGGTGTGATGGGGTTAGGGTTGTGGTTAGGATTATGGTTAGGGTTGGGATTAGGGTTAGGGGTGTGTTGGGGTTAGGTTTGTGGTTAGAGTTAGGTTTAGGGTTGGGATTAGGGTTATGGGTGTGTTGTGGTTAGGGGTGAGTTATAATTGAGGTGTTTCCCCTATTTAGGCACATCAGGGGGTCTCCAAACGCTACATGGCGCCACCATTGATTCCAGCCAATTTTGAGTTCAAAAAGTCAAACGGTGCTCCCTCCCTTCCGAGCCCCGACGTGTGCCCAAACAGTGGTTTACCCCAACATATGGGGCATCAGCGTACTCAGGACAAATTGCACAACAATTTTGGGGGTCTATTATCTCCTGTTATCCTTGGGAAAATAAAACATTTGGGGCTAAAAAATCATTTTTGTGGGAAAAAATGTTTTTTTTATTTTCACGGCTCTGCGTTATAAACATCTGTGAAGCACTTTGGGGTTCAAAGTGCTCACCACACATCTAGATAAGTTCCTTGGTGGGGTCTAGTTTCCAAAATGGGGTCACTTGTGGGGGGTTTCCACAGTTTAGGCACATCAGGGGCTCTCCAAATGCAACATGACTTCCGCAGACCATTCCATCAAAGTCTGAATTCCAAAACGGCGCTCCTTCCCTTCCGAGCTCCGCCATGTGCCCAAACAGTGGTTCCCCCCACATATGGGGTATCAGCGTACTCAGGACAAACTGCACAACAACTTTTGTGGTCCAATTTCTCCAAAAATAGTGGGCTAAAAAATCATTTTTGATGAAAAAAAATGATATTTTATTTTCACGGCTCTGCGTTATAAACTTCTGTGAAGCACTTGGGGGTTCAAAGTGCTCACCACACATCTAGATAAGATCCTTGGGGGGTCTAGTTTCCAAAATGTGGTCACTTGTGGGGGGTTTCCACTGTTTAGGCACATCAGGGGCTCTACAAACGTGACATGGCGTCCGATCTGAATTCCAGCCAGTTTTGCATTGAAAAAGTCAAACAGCGCTCCTTCCCTTCTGAGTTCTGCCGTGCGCCAAAACAGTGGTTTAACCCCACATATGGGGAATCATCGTACTCAGGACAAATTGCACAACAACTTTGAGGGTCTAATTTCTCTTGTTACCCTTGTGAAAATAAAAATTTGGGGGCAAAAATATCATTTTTGTGGAAAAAATTATTTTTTTATTTTCACGGCTCTACATTATAAACTTCTGTGAAGCACTTGGAGGTTCAAAGTGCTCACCACACATCTAGATAAGTTCCTTTAGGGGTCTAGCTTCCAAAATGGTGTCACATGTTGGGGGTTTCCACTGTTTAGGCACATCAGGAGCTCTCCAAACGCGACATGGCGTCCGTTCTCAATTCCAGCCAATTCTTCATCGAAAAAGTCAAACAGTGCTCCTTTCGTTCCAAGCCCTGCCATGCACCAAAACAGTGGTTTACCTGCATATATGGGGTATCGGCATATTAAGGAGAAATTGCACAACAAATTTTGTGGTTCATTTTCACTTTTTACACTTGTCAAAATAAAAAAAAATGGTTCTGAAGTAAAATGTTTGTTAAAAAAAAGTTAAATGTTAATTTTTCCTTCCACATTGCTTCAGTTCCTGTGAAGCACATAAAGGGTTAATAAACTTCTTGAATGTGATTTTGAGCACCTTGAGGGGTGTAGTTTTTAGAATGGTGTCACTTTTGGGTATTTTCTGTCATATTGACCCCTCAAAGTGACTTCAAATGTGATGTGGTCCCTAAAAATAATGGTTTCTCTAAATTTTGTTGTAAAAATGAGAAATCGCTGGTCAACTATTAACCCTTATAAGTTGCTAACAAAAAAATTTTGTTTCCAAAATTGTGCTGATGTAAAGTAGACATGTGAGAAATGTTATTTTTTAAGTTTTTTGTGTGACATATCTCTCTGATTTAAGGGCATAAAAATTAAAATCTTGAAAATGTCAAAATTTTAAATATTTTCGCCATATTTCCATTTTTTCATAAATAAACGCAACTCATATCGAAGAAATTTTACCACTAACATGAAGTACAATATGTCATGAAAAAAAATTCTGAGAATCAGCAGGATCCGTTAAAGCGTTCTAGAGTTATAACCTTATAAAGTGACAGTGGTCAGAATTGTAAAAATTGGCCCGGTCATTAAGCTGCAAATTGGCTCCATCACTAAGGGGCTAAAGGTTCATTTGCGGTCACTGGTGAGTTATGTTTATGATCATGATAAAGGTATTAACTATAGTTTTTGATATAACTACCATATTTTTTGGACTATAAGATGCACTTTTTTCCTCTAAAAATGTGGAGGAAAATGGGGGTGCATCTTATAGTCTGGATATACCTGCTCTGGCTGTGGTGGAGAGGTGTGGAAGCAGCAACGGAGGAGCAGCGGGTCACAGGAGGCATGAGCCAGTTGCTGCAGCTACAGCCTGTGCCTGCTGCTAAGGAGAAATGAATATTCACTGCAATCCACGCCCATGGGTTTGGAGGGCAACGAATATTCTTTTCTCTTTTTATAGCATCCTGGTATGCATGGCCCCATTCTTATCCTGGTATGATTGGCCCTCATTGCTGTCCTGGTATGCGTGGCCCCTTCAGAAAAAAAAGGGATACTCACTGATCTGCACACCGGTACTATGTGTGTGGAGAGCAGTGAGTATTCATTGCTCGCTTTTTAGTAGCGAGCACAGTGTCATCCACTGGCTTCCTGCAGCTGCCAGTGGTCACGTGTGCCCGCTACTTAAGAGAAATGAATATTCACCACATTCCAGGCCCATGGGCATAAAGCAGCTGCAGACACCAGATCAAGCATAAAGCAGCTGCAGGTGCCGGAACAAGACAAGAGGGAGTGCAGAATGGTGAGTGTCCTTTTTTTATGTTTTTTTCTGATAGAGCCATGCATACCAGGACAGTGATGGGGCCCAATCATACCAGGTTAAGGATAGGGCCATGCATACCATGATAGGGATGAAGGGGACCATTCCTACCAGGATAGGGATGAGGGGGGCCAAGCATTCCAGGATAAGAATGAGGGGTCCATGCATACCAAGATGGGGGGCCATGCATTCCAGGATAGGAATGAGGAGTTCATGCAAACCAGGATGGAGATGAAAGGGGCCATGCATACCAGGAGGGGGTGCCATGCATGCCAGGATAGGGATGAGGCAGCCATGCACACCAGAATGGGGATGAGAGGGGCTATGCATATCAGGATAGGGATGAGGGTGCCATGTATACCAGTATAGGGATGAGGGGACCACATTTTTTGCTTCAATTTTTTTTCTAATTTCCTCCCCTAAAACCTAGATGTGTCTTATGGTCCGGTACGTCTTATAGTCTGAAAAATACGGTAACTGTTGTTTATAAACTTTTTATGTTATGTTCAAACTTGTTATGCAATGTTAGTATTTTATTTGTACACCAAGCTATTGGACAAATGTTGCTTTCACCAGGACAGTTTGACAATCTATTGTATATGGAGAAAGTCCTACAGAAATTGTAATTGGGGAAAAAAGATTGAGCACTCTACTTGTAAATATATCGCTTCTTTGTCAGCATAGGACATTTCACACTACCAGAGGTGCAGCAGCATATACCTCTCTGCATCAAAATAAATATTTGATGTGCCCAAATCCCTGCCATACTAATATAAATAATACTTTAAACATTATAATATGGTCTATTATGGTCTATTGTGGCCATATAAAAGTTAACCAAGTCCAGAAATGGATATTTTGTCAAACTTACTGCTCTTTTTGTGACTTTGTGGAGCTGGAATGTTTGTTAATTACTCAGCACTAGATCCTTCCCTGGCGACTACAGAGATGTCAAAATCCTTTAATTGTGTCCACGTTTCTTTTGTGATCTTTGGTAACAGCCTCTCAAGCTGTACCTTAAACTTTCCCTGTGCAGTCATGTTTGGCATGGATCCATTACTACAGCTTCAGGTTTAAGTATATATTATTTTTACAATTCTCCTGTTTTAACAGTAGTATAAAGTGCTTAAAGGAATATTCCTATTAAGCCAGAGCATCACACTGGCACTGGTCTAGAAATGGAGACCTCCAATTACTCACTGAATATATGTTTAATGTCATTTGTTTTCAGAAAAAAAGTAAGTTCATTGAAATGATTCCACAGTTTGTCTCTGCTTATAATGACCTGAATCTATTCATTCAGATAGATTCTATTAGGGCTCATACCCATCACCGTAAATAAAATCGATCCGATGTTGATCCAGAAAAGTTGGACTAATGTGTCATGATCCAGTTTGGATCTGACAGTTTAAATTCACAAAGTGAACTTTTTTCCTTTGGCTTGGTGCCAAAGTGGTGTGATTGCCCACGGTGGCCATTAGAATTATTACACGTGGTGTCATTCATTCTAAGTTGCCCCGTTGGTGGTGAGCGGTAGTGCACTTTAGTTTCTTTGGTTTAATGTGCACTTAATTATAAATCAGGTGTGAGGCTCTATAAAAGAGAGCCAGGTGTGTTTGATCATGGTTGGTGATATTGTGTGTTAGTCATTCACAAGGAAGCCTGGGTGAAAGAAGGAGCTGAACATGAGTCCTGCGCAGCCCAGCCAGAGGGGACGAGTGGCAGCTATGTGGTCTGCAAGAAGGGCTGGCATGGCGTGGTGGAGTCGCAGTTTATGGTGTCGGCAGGAAATGCTTGCATGGCTTGGTGGAGTGGCAACTATGGAGAGAGTTGCACTCAGCATGCGGGACTTGGTTGCTGAGAACTGGACTCAAGCATGCTTGACTTTTTGGGCAGGAACTGAACTCATCTTTGTGACTCTGTTACTGGACTTCTGCAATTGGTGGTGGACTCTGCTCCAAGGCTGCACTATTTTAATGGATCCGATATTGGTGATGGATCCGGGTGGAGGAGAAGATGCACGCAGGTGGTGGGCTCTGTTGCTAGGAGCATACACAACAGAGCAAAGCTAAGTGGTGTTTCCCCTGTTTTGTCATCTTTCCTGATGTGTGTTTAGTGCAGTGGTGGGATTAGTTTCTGCACCGTCCAATTCCCTAGTGAGGGTTTAGGTCAGGGCGAGTCAGGGTTTGAGGTACGCGTGTGTCGCTCGGTTTGGAACCGGCATAGGGAACATTAGGAGTGCAAGGACACTGGCTCAGGGGAGCACAGGAGGTCTCCACGTCCCTATTCCCTATCGCAGGGCCCACCATTGTTAATGTTACCCAGGTTTCCCCTTATTATTTAAATTTGCCTTATTGGAGGCGGGGTTTCCAGACTATTGTACATAACGTGTATTACCTAAATTCGCCAGTTGGAGGTGGCGTATCCAGCTGCACGTCTTATTATTTAAATTCACCCCACTGGAGGCGGTGTATCCAGGGTCACGTGTGTCATATGGGTTCCCCTTGCGGTACTTGCTGCGTCCAGATACACGTGACCGTGACATTATCACCAACCCTTACTTTTTTTTTCTCCTGGTGAGCTTTGGCCATGTGGAGACCTGTGAGTAATTGCTGCCAGGCCTCACTGAGGTGAGTGGGGAGCGGCATGGTGTGTTAGAGCTGCTGCAGCAGCAGTTATCAGGGTCTGGGGCCTCTGCTCAGGTAACCAGGAAATCAAAATGGCGGCTTTGGCAAGTAGCCTCCTAAAGTCGCTGCTGGGGAGCGGGACTTGTTCATACAGGCGGACGTAACCAGACAGGTGGGTGGAGTTGGTGATCCCCATGGTGCTGTCTGGGGTTCCCCGAGGTGAAGGAATACGTCCCTGTAGTGAGCAGACTGGTGTTAGTCCGCGGGGCTCACGCCAAATCTTCAATACCACCGAAGAAGCCGCCCCCTCCTGGTCGTGTGGAGGAAGGCGACCAGCGAGTGTTTATTTCCTCCATATCCCGGTCCCTTCTAAGTTGCCCCGGTGGGCAACTTAAATTCGCCAGTTGGAGGCGGCGTATCCAGCTGCACGTTTTATTATTTAAATTCGCCCCACTGGAGGCGGTGTATCCAGGGTCACGTGTGTTATGGGTTCGCCTTGCGGTAGTCGCTGCGTCCAGACACACGCCTGACCATGACAAATGTAATGCAAGAAGTATCATTTCTCCTTGCGGAGAATGACATGCTAAGCATGTCGAGGTGAGGAGACTTAAAGCCGCAATGCTCCTCTGGGAAATATGATAATTATGCAAATTGTCTCTTCAGAGAGGAAGAGAACTAGAACTCTAGTGCCACCTATTGGAGGTAGCAATCCTAAAAGTCAATGTTGACCCTTTAATGAGCCTAGTTACATGACTTAGGATAAGAGCCAAACCAGAATCTCCATTTGCAGACACTGTGTTTCGGGGTACTGCCCCTCATCAGTGCAAAGTGGGAGATCTGGTTTGGCTGTGAGAGAGGCGTCTGACCGATATCCAAGAAGTATCATTTCTCCTTGCGGAGAATGACATGCTAAGCATGTCGAGGTGAGGAGACTTAAAGCCGCAATGCTCCTCTTGGAAATATGCTAATTATGCAAATTGTCTCTTCAGAGAGGAAGAGGACTAGAACTCTAGTGCCACCTATTGGATGTAGCAATCCTAAAAGTCAATGTTGACCCTTTAACGAGCCTAGTTACATGACTTAGGATAAAAGCCAAACCAGAATCTCCATTTGCAGACACTGTGTTTCGGGGTACTGCCCCTCATCAGTGCAAAGTGGGAGATCTGGTTTGGTTTGGCAGCCAAAGGTTCCAGCGAGTGATCAACTAGCTCATAATATAAGTATAAGTATAGCAGCGGACCAGTCATGTATAAACTAGGAAGATAAAACTAATCTACTTTATTTCAAAACTTATTAAAAAGGACTATAGTCCCTATTAAAAATGCACATGTACAAAGACACAAACAACAACAAGACACAAAAAACCGCTCTTAGAGATGCGGACAATAAGATACCCAAACTTTAGTCTGATTTTCTAGTCTAAATGTCTTCATACAAATCTCCTATTCAAAGACAATTAAACTGAGTCTCTCCTTTATATAGCTTTTTCCATTTGAAATAGTTTGGGACTGACAACAACACTCCTCTGTAAGTTCTGTGATGTTGTAAACTGTCTATGGTCTGTCTAGTGTCCAGAAATCAATATGGTAATTGAAAATCCACATCTACCGTTATTGCTCGTAATGATCCTAGACAAGTTATACTAGTGACAACCTGTAAAGTATAAGTGGCATAACGTGCAATCTGAGATTCTTAACTCTATATAAACATATTTATTGCTCATATAGCATGTACTTCATCACTTTTTTCATAGTCTCAGAATTTGCATATATATCACATATCATGGAGAGGTTTCACCCATAACCATTTCAGTGATGAGTTCCTCCATGCACATAACGCTCCCTTCTTCTCTTCTGTCGGAGTTATTGACAAAAAGGAGAAGGATTTTTTGATTCCATTGCATCCCACTATATGCATCCCTTAAAAGGGAGACCTATAGTGGCGGGTATTGACAGTGTGACTCAGAATCTGGGCATGTATATTGATCAGATATTGTTGTGTTTGAAACTTTTCAACTGTAAAGCGCTGCGGAATATGTTGGCGCTATATAAATAAAGATTATTATTATTATTATATTATCAGATATTAAGACCGTTTGTGACAAATTTAAGTTCATACATACGGGACACGGGTGATCTCTTATTCAGATTGGACGGTTTATGCCTTGAGGAAGACATGATTCTTGGAAGTATAGACGTGGAGGCCTTATACTCTTCGATACCCCACGAGAAAGGACTGATGGCCGTTGAATACTATTTAAAAACTCTTGGATGCTTTTACACGAAACATAATGTTTTCGTTTTAAAGGCTTTGAAATTCTGCCTTACGAATGATGTCTTCCATTTTGGAAATAAGTACTTCCACCAGCTCAGGGGCACTGCAATGGGTTGCCCTTGTGCGCCCAATTTCAGATTTCAGAAAGGCAGATTTTAAGGGACTCAGAGAATTGGAGGGATCCAATGGCTGGATCTCCTTATGTACAAAAATGTTCAAGAAGGATGGGAAATCTTGAAAAATTTGATTTTCAAAGCATAATCGTTAACAATTTCAAAAAGAGGGAAGAATAGGAAGCATTTAAGGAAACCAGAATGGATTAACACAGAACAACGCATGCTAAAAAGGAAGAAAGAAATGTTTATCAAATGGAAAGAGCAAGGTATATCTAAAGAAGAATATAATGCTGTCTGCAGAACCTGCAGGGCACAAATCAGATTGACTAAAGCTGACAATGAATTAAGGTTTGCAAGAGATGTCAAAATCAATAAAAAAGGATTTTGCGGATATGTCAAAAGTAAAATAAAAGTCAAAGATGCCATAGGATTTTTACAGGATGAAAATGATGAAATGGTAAGACAGTATGCTTAGAAGGCCAAACTTTTAAATTCCTATTTTGGATCTGTTTACTCTCAGAAAGTTAGTGTAACATCAACTGATCTTCACTGTCCTATTAAGGTAAGAGAAGAATCCAGGATATCTATAAACATTAATATAGTGAGTAGTGTTGAGCATTCCGATACTGCAAATATCGGGTATCGGCCGATATTCGCTGTATCGGAATTCCGATACCGAGTACCGATATTTTTTCAATATCGGAATCAGAAGTTCCCATAATGCAAAAAGCCACTGCTGTGGCTCTGATTGGCTGCCGAAATGACGTCATCATGATGCGCCGTCAGTTCGGGCCTTCCGGGGGGGGGCTATGCCGACTGCCCGGGGTTCTGTACCGGCCTCCCGGGGGTCTGTGCCGACTGCCCGGTGGTCTGTGCGGACTGCCGGGGGGCTGTGCCAACTGCCCGGGGGGCTGTGCGGACTGCCGTGGGTCTGTACCGGCCTGCCGGGGGGCTGTGCCGGCCTGCCGGTGGTCTGTACTGACTGTCCGGGGGTCTGAGCGGCCAGCCGGGGGTCTGTACCGGCCTGCTGATGGTGTGTAACGGCCTGCCGGGGGGCTATGCCAACTGTCCGGGGATCTGTGCAGGCTGCGGGGGTCTGTGCAGGATCGTCCGATGGGACTACAAGTCCCATCGGGCGATGCCTGCTACCATGACGGTGATTGACACATTAGCCAATGATGGGACAGTAGTAGTCCCATCATCCGGCCAATGTGTTGAATGTAAAAAAAAATACATACTACATACATACTACATGCTACTGCATATATACCACATGCATGCAACATGCATACTACATATATACCACATATATACTACATGCATGCAACATGCATACTACATATATACCACATATACCGGGGGGCTGTGCCGACTGTCCGGGGGTCTGTGCCGACTGCCCGGGGGTCTGTACCGGGCTTCCGGGGGGCTGTGCCGGCCTGCCGGTGGTCTGTACCGACTGTCCGGGGGTCTGAGCGGACTGCCGGGGGTCTGTACCGACCTGCCGGGGGGCTGTGCCGGCCCGCCGGTGGTCTGTACCGACTGTCCGGGGCCTGAGCGGACTGCCGGGGGTCTGTACCAACTGTCCGGGGGTCTGTGCAGGCTGCGGGGGTCTGTACCGGCCTGACGGTGGTCTGTACCGACTGTCCGGGGGTCTGAGCGGACTGCCGGGGGTCTGCACCGGCCTGCCGGGGGGCTGTGCCGACTGTCCGGGGGGGCTGTGCCGACTGTCCGGGGGTCTGTGCAGGTTGCGGGGGTCTGTGCAGGCATCGTCCGATGGGACATACATACTACATATATACCACATGCATGCAAACTACATATATACCACATATATACTACATGCATGCAACATACATACAACATATATACTACATGCATGCAACATGCATACTACATATATACCACATATATACTACATGCATGCAACATACATATATACTACATGCAACATGCATACTACATATATACTACATGCATGCAACATGCATACTACATATATACCACATATATACTACATGCATGCAACATACATATATACTACATGCAACATGCATACTACATGCATGCAACATACATACTACATATATACCACATGCATGCAACATGCATACTATATATATACCACATATATACTACATGCATGCAACATACATATATACTACATATATACCACATATATACTACATGCATGCAACATATATATAATACATATATACTACATGCAACATACATACTACATATATACCACATGCATGCAACATGCATACTACATATACAGTATACTACATATATACTACATGCATGCAACATACATACTACATACACTCACTGGCCACTTTATTAGGTACACCTGTCCAACTGTGTGTTAAGACTTAATTTCTAATCAGCCAATCACATGGCGGCAACTCAGTGCATTTAGGCATGTAGACATGGTCAAGACAATCTCCTGCAGTTCAAACCGAGCATCAGTATGGGGAAGAAAGGTGATTTGAGTGCCTTTGAACGTGGCATGATTGTTGGTGCCAGAAGGGCTGGTCTGAGAATTTCAGAAACTGCTGATCTACTGGGATTTTCACGCACAACCATCTCTAGGGTTTACAGAGAATGGTCCGAAAAAGAAAAAAAATCCAGTGAGCGGCAGTTCTGTGGCCGGAAATGCCATGTTGATGCCAGAGGTCAGAGGAGAATGGGCAGACTGGTTCAAGCTGATAGAAAGGCAACAGTGACTCAAATTGCCACCCGTTACAACCAAGGTAGGCAGAAGAGCATCTCTGAACGCACAGTGCGTCGAACTTTGAGGCAGATGGGCTACAGCAGCAGAAGACCACACTGGGTACCACTCCTCTCAGCTAAGAACAGGAAACTGAGGCTACAATTTGCACAAGCTCATCGAAATTGGACAGTAGAAGATTGGAAAAACGTTGCCTGGTCTGATGAGTCTCGATTTCTGCTGCGACATTCGGATGGTAGGGTCAGAATTTGGCGTAAACAACATGAAAGCATGGATCCATCCTGCCTTGTATCAACGGTTCAGGCTGGTGGTGGTGGTGTCATGGTGTGTGGAATTTTTTCTGGGCACTCTTTGGGCCCCTTGGTACCAATTGAGCATCGTTGCAACGCCACAGCCTACCTGAGTATTGTTGCTGACCATGTCCATCCCTTTATGACCACAATGTACCCAACATCTGATGGCTACTTTCAGCAGGATAATGCGCCATGTCATAAAGCTCGAATCATCTCAGATTGGTTTCTTGAACATGACAATGAGTTTACTGTACTCAAATGGCCTCCTCAGTCACCAGATCTCAATCCAATAGAGCATCTTTGGGATGTGGTGGAACGGGAGATTCGCATCAGGGATGTGCAGCCGACAAATCTGCGCCAACTGTGTGATGCCATCATGTCAATATGGTCCAAAATCTCTGAGGAATGCTTCCAGCACCTTGTTGAATCTCTGCCATGAAGAATTGAGGCAGTTCTGAAGGCAAAAGGGGGTCCAACCCCTTACTAGCATGGTGTACCTAATAAAGTGGCCAGTGAGTGTATATACCACATGCATGCAACATGCATACTACATATATACTACATGCATGCAACATACATATATACTACATACAATACATTCATACAATACATACATATAGACATACAGTACATATAACATAGAGTACATACTCACCATCACTTGTCACTTTGATCCCCAAAGCCATTGTCATCTATGGAATAAATATTAAAATAACAAAGCACCAATATACTCACCCCTGATCCGCAGTAGTCCACGGGTGTCCCACAACGATCTCCAGTGTCGGGAGGTAGGTATCCTTCCGCCCTGTATTCCTCCGCCACTGTAAAGAAAAAAAAAGTCCCTAGTCTCATTTTATGGCATTGCTGTGTGAGAAATTTCCCATGCAGCTTTTGCCATAAAGTGAGACTAGGGACTTTTTTTTTTACACTGGCGGAGGAATACAGGGCGGAAGGATACCTACCTCCCGACACTGGTTTCCTGGGGCCCGTAGAGATCGGTAGCATCAGCTGATGCTGCAGTTCTCCACGCAAGATCATCGTGGGACTCTCGTGGATTTCTGCGGATCAGGGAGTATATTGTTTGTTTGTTATTTTAATATTTATTCCAAAAATGACAATGGCTCAAAGTGACAAGTGATGGTTAGTATGTACTCTATGTTATATGTACTGTATGTCTATATGTATGTATTGTATGAATGTATTGTATGTAGTATATATGTATGTTACATGCATGTAGTATATATGTGGTATATATATAGTATGCATGTTGCATGCATGTGGTATATACTGTATGTAGTATGTATGTTGCATGCATGTAGTATATATGTAGTATGCATGTTGCATGTAGTATATATGTATGTTGCATGCATGTAGTATATATGTATGTTGCATGCATGTAGTATATATGTAGTATGCATGTTGCATGCATGTGGTATATATGTATGTTGCATGTAGTATGTATGTATTATATATATGTTGCATGCATGTAGTATATATGTAGTTTATATGTATGTTGCATGCATGTAGTATATATGTGGTATACATATAGTATGAATGTTGCATGCATGTGGTATATATGTAGTATGTATGTTGCATGCATGTAGTATATATGTAGTATGCATGTAGTATATATGTATGTTGCATGCATGTAGTATATATGTGGTATATATGTAGTATGCATGTTGCATGCATGTAGTATATATGTTGTATGTATGTTGAATGCATGTAGTATATACGTGGTATATATGTAGTATGCATGTTGCATGCATGTGATATATATGTAGTATGTATGTTGCATGTAGTATGTATGTATTATATATATGTTGCATGCATGTAGTATATATGTAGTATATATGTATGTTGCATGCATGTAGTATATATGTGGTATACATATAGTATGCATGTTGCATGCATGTAGTATATATGTAGTATGCATCTTGCATGTAGTATATATGTATGTTGCATGCATGTAGTATATATGTGGTATATATGTAGTATGCATGTTGCATGCATGTAGTATATATGTTGTCTATATGTATGTTGCATGCATGTGGTATATATGTAGTATGCATGTAGTATATATGTGGTATATACACTCACTGGCCACTTTATAAGGTACACCATGCTAGTAAGGGGTTGGACCCCCTTTTGCCTTCAGAACTGCCTCAATTCTTCGTGGCAGAGATTCAACAAGGTGCTGGAAGCATTCCTCAGAGATTTTGAACCATATTGACATGATGGCATCACACAGTTGGCGCAGATTTGTCGGCTGCACATCCCTGATGCGAATCTCCCGTTCCACCTCATCCCAAAGATGCTCTATTGGATTGAGATCTGGTGACTGAGGAGGCCATTTGAGTACAGTGAACTCATTGTCATGTTCAAGAAACCAATCTGAGATGATTCGAGCTTTATGACATGGCGCATTATCCTGCTGAAAGTAGCCATCAGATGTTGGGTACATTGTGGTCATAAAGGGATGGACATGGTCAGCAACAATACTCAGGTAGGCTGTGGCGTTGCAACGATGCTCAATTGGTACCAAGGGGCCCAAAGAGTGCCCAGAAAAAATTCCACACACCATGACACCACCACCACCAGCCTGAACCGTTGATACAAGGCAGGATGGATCCATGCTTTCATGTTGTTTACGCCAAATTCTGACCCTACCATCCGAATGTCGCAGCAGAAATCGAGACTCATCAGACCAGGCAACGTTTTTCCAATCTTCTACTGTCCAATTTCGATGAGCTTGTGCAAATTGTAGCCTCAGTTTCCTGTTCTTAGCTGAGAGGAGTGGTACCCAGTGTGGTCTTCTGCTGCTGTAGCCCATCTGCCTCAAAGTTCGACGCACTGTGCATTCAGAGATGCTCTTCTGCCTACCTTGGTTGTAACGGGTGGCAATTTGAGTCACTGTTGCCTTTCTATCAGCTCGAACCAGTCTGCCCATTCTCCTCTGACCTCTGGCATCAACAAGGCATTTCCGGCCACAGAACTGCCGCTCACTGGTTTTTTTTTCTTTTTCGGACCATTCTCTGTAAACCCTAGAGATGGTTGTGCGTGAAAATCCCAGTAGATCAGCAGTTTCTGAAATTCTCAGACCAGCCCTTCTGGCACCAACAATCATGCCACGTTCAAAGGCACTCAAATCACCTTTCTTCCCCATACTGATGCTCGGTTTGAACTGCAGGAGATTGTCTTGACCATGTCTACATGCCTAAATGCACTGAGTTGCCGCCATGTGATTGGCTGATTAGAAATTAAGTCTTAACACACAGTTGGACAGGTGTACCTAATAAAGTGGCCAGTGAGTGTATGTAGTTTGCATATTGCATGCATGTGGTATATATGTAGTATGTATGTTGCATGCATGTAGTATGCATGTTGCATGTAGTATATATGTATGTTGCATGCATGTTGCATGTAGTATTTATGTAGTATATATGTATGTTGCATGCCCCCCGGCAGGCTGGTACAGACCCTCGGCAGTCCGCTCAGGCCCCGGACAGTTGGTACAGACCACGGGCAGGCCGGCACAGCCCCCCGGCAGGCCGGTACAGACCCCTGGGCAGTCGGCACAGACCCCCGGACAGTCGGCACAGCCCCCCGGTATATGTGGTATATATGTAGTATGCATGTTGCATGCATGTAGTATATATGTGGTATATATGTAGTATGCATGTTGCATGCATGTGGTATATATGTAGTATGCATGTTGCATGTATGTGGTATATATATAGTATATATGTATGTTGCATGCATGTAGTATATATGTGGTATATATGTAGTATGCATGTTGCATGCATGTATGTAGTATGTATTTTTTTTTTTTTTACATTCAACACATTAGCCGGATGATGGGACTACTACTGTCCCATCATAGGCTAATGTGTCAATCACCGTCATACTGTGACAGTCGGCACAGCCCCCTGGCAGGCCGGCACAGCCCCCCGGCAGTCCGCTCAGACCCCCGGACAGTCGGAATAGTCCACCGGCAGGCCGGTACAGACCCCCGGGCAGTCGGCACAGACCCCCGGACAGTCGGCACAGCCCCCCGGCAGGCCGGTACAGACCCCCGTCAGTCCGCACAGACCCGCGGGCAGTCGACAAAGACCCCCGGACAGTCGGCACAGCCCCCGGACAGTCGGTACAGACCACCGGCAGGCCGGTACAGCCCCCCGGCAGTCCGCACAGACCCCCGGGCAGTCGGTACAGACCACCGGCAGGCCGGCACAGCCCCCCGGCAGGCCGGTACAGACCCCCGGCAATCCGCTCAGACCCCCGGACAGTCGGTACAGACCACCGGCAGGCCGGTACAGACCCCCGCAGCCTGCTTAGACCCCCGGACAGTCGGTACAGACCTCCGGCAGGCCGGTACAGACCCCCAGCAGTCCGCTCAGACCCCCGGACAGTCGGTACAGACCACCGGCAGGCCGACACAGCCCCCCGGCAGGCTGGTACAGACCCCCGGCAGTCCGCTCAGACCCCGGACAGTCGGTACAGACCACCGGCAGGCCGGCACAGCCCCCCGGCTGGCCGGTACTGACCCCTGGGCAGTCGGCACAGACCCCCGGACAGTCGGCACAGCCCCCCGGTATATGTGGTATATATGTAGTATGCATGTTGCATGCATGTAGTATATATGTGGTATATATGTAGTATGCATGTTGCATGCATGTGGTATATATGTAGTATGCATGTTGCATGCATGTCGTATATATATAGTATGTATGTATGTTGCATGCATGTAGTATGTATGTAGCATGTATGTAGCATGTAGTATGTATGTAGTATGTATTTTTTTTTTTTTTTTGTACATTCAACACATTAGCCGGATGATGGGACTACTACTGTCCCATCATAGGCTAATGTGTCAATCACCGTCATGGTAGCAGGCATCGCCCGATGGGACTTGTAGACCCCCGGACAGTCGGCACAGCCCCCGGTATATGTGGTATATATGTAGTATGCATGTTGCATGCATGTAGTATATATGTGGTATATATGTAGTATGCATGTTGCATGCATGTAGTATATATGTAGTATGCATGTTGCATGCATGTGGTATATATGCAGTATGTATGTATGTTGCATGCATGTAGTATATATGTTGCATGTATGTAGCATGTATGTAGTATGTATGTAGCATGTAGTATGTATGTAGTATGCATTTTTTTTTTTTGTACATTCAACACATTAGCCGGATGATGGGACTACTACTGTCCCATCATTGGCTAATGTGTCAATCACCGTCATGGTAGCAGGCATCGCCCGATGGGACTTGTAGTCCTGCACAGACCCCGCAGCCTGCACAGACCCCCGGACAGTCGGCACAGACCCCCGGCAGGCCAGCACAGCCCCCCGGCAGACCGGTACAGACCCCCGGACAGTCGGCACAGCCCCCCGGCAGGCCGGCACAGCCCCCCGGCAGGCCGGTACAGACCCCCGGCAGTCCGCTCAGACCCCCGGACAGTCGGTACAGACCACCGGCAGGCCGGCACAGCCCCCCGGCAGTCCGCACAGACCCCCGGGCAGTCGATACAGACCACCGGCAGGCCGGTACAGACCCCCGCAGCCTGCACAGACCCCTGGACAGTCGGTACAGACCACCAGCAGGCCAGCACAGCCCCCCGGCAGGCCGGTACAGACCCCCTGGCAGTTGGCACAGACCCCCGGACAGTCTGCACAGTGGTATATATGTAGTATGCATGCATCTAGTATATATGTGGTATATATGTAGTATGCATGTTGCATGCATGTGGTATATATGCAGTATGTATGTTGCATGCATGTAGTATACAGTCATGGCCAAAAGTATTGACACCCCTGCAATTCTGTCAGATAATACTCAGTTTCTTCCTGAAAATGATTGCAAACACAAATTCTTTGGTATTATTATCTTCATTTAATTTGTCTTAAATGAAAAAACACAAAAAGAATTGTCCTTATGCCAAATTGGATATAGTTCTACACAAAACATAAAAAAGAGGGTGGACAAAAGTATTGGCACTATGTGAAAATTCATGTGATGCTTCTCTAATTTGTGTAATTAACAGCACCTGTAACTTACCTGTAGCACCTAACAGATGTTGGCAATAACTAAATCACTCTTGCAGCCAGTTGACAAGGATTAAAGTTGACTCAACCTCTGTCCTGTGTCCTTGTGTGTACCACATTGAGCATGGAGAAAAGAAAGAAGACCAAAGAACTGTCTGAGGACTTGAGAAACCAAATTGTGAGGAAGCATGAGCAATCTCAAGGCTACAAGTCCATCTCCAAAGACCTGAATGTTCCTGTGTCTACCGTGCGCAGTGTCATCAAGAAGTTTAAAGCCCATGGCACTGTGGCTAACCTCCCTAGATGTGGCCGGAAAAGAAAAATTGACAAAAGATTTCAACGCAAGATTGTGCGGATGTTGGATAAAGAACCTCCACTAACATCCAAACAAGTTCAAGCTGCCCTGCAGTCCGAGGGTACAACGGTGTCAACCCGTACTATCCGTCGGCATCTGAATGAAAAGGGACTGTATGGTAGGAGACCCAGGAAGACTCCACTTCTTACCCCGAGACATAAAAAAGCCAGGCTGGAGTTTGCCAAAACTTACCTGAAAAAGCCTAAAACATTTTGGAAGAATGTTCTTTGGTCAGATGAGACAAAAGTAGAGTTTTTAGGGCAAAAGCATCAACATAGAGTTTACAGGAGAAAAAAGAGGCATTCAAAGAAAAGTACACGGTCCCTACAGTCAAACATGGCGGAGGTTCCCTGATGTTTTGGGGTTGCTTTGCTGCCTCTGGCACTGGACTGCTTGACCGTGTGCATGGCATTATGAAGTCAGAAGACTACCAACAAATTTTGCAGCATAATTTAGGGCCCAGTGTGCGAAAGCTGGGTCTACCTCAGAGGTCATGGGTCTTCCAGCAGGACAATAACCCAAAACACACTTCAAAAAGCACTAGAAAATGGTTTGAGAGAAAGCACTGGAGACTTCTAAGGTGGTGTCATGTCGGACACTGTTCACACCAGGGTGTCCGGCAGACAGCGGTAATACCCTGTTGGGTATTCTGTTCCAGTCGGGATAGGGTTAACCAGGTTGTCATGCTGGCTGAGGGCTGGGCCACGCCCTTGGTCTTTAAATAGTTCGTCCTGACTATGGGCGTCGCCGACTATAGCTTTAGCCTAGTGCTAGCAATACCGTTCAGCAGTGGTGGTGTTGGAGCGTCTGATATCTGGTGCAGTATATCCCTCAGTGGTTCTTTCTCCAATCTGTTATATATATATTTGGTTGCCCTTGCACATTATTGTATTCCCTTGTGTATTAACTGTGTGGTGTTTCTTTTACCCCTGTCCATACGTATTTGTGGGGTCTGGTGTCTGGTCCCCTCACTGGGTGGAGGGTGGTGGGTTCAGCTTAGGGCTGGACAGGAGACAGGGACAGGGTGGAGGCTCAGGCAGGCACACCTTCAGTGTAAACCCTGGGTAGAGGGACAGACAGGGTTTTCCCTAGTCTGAGGGACATCGCAGGGGTCCCGGGGTTTTTGCCTAAAGTAACCTAGGCATACCATGACATTATAGTCGGCCCAAATAATAAAGTGAGAGAAAAAAAAAAAAGGTATAGATAGGGAATATAGGGGTTACTTACTATGGATCCTATACTTTCCCTAACCAAGCAGCTGGAGGCTCTATCCATACAGGTCACTGAACTGTCAGCTCCTGCAGTATCTGCTGAGGCAGCAGCCAGGGCAGCTGAGCCCAAGTTTCCCCTTCCTGAACGATTTGCTGGTGATCGTGGTAAGTTCACGGTGTTTCGTGAATCATGCAAATTGTATTTCCGTATGCGTCCACATTCCTCAGGTAATGAGGCTCAACGCGTGGGCTTGGTGATTTCTTTGCTGAGTGGTGACCCACAGGCCTGGGCCTTTTCGCTCCCTTCAGACTCACAGGCATTTGAATCTGTAGATTTTTTTTTCTCTGCTCTGGGTTTGATCTATGACGATCCGGATAGATTAAACTTAGCAGAATCTAAGATATGCTCACTGCTACAGGGTGATCGACCAGCTGAGGATTACTGCACGGAATTCCGGCGCTGGGCGGTGGACACGCAGTGGAATGACCCTGCGCTTAGAAGTCAATTTTTGCATGGGGTTTCTGGAAGGGTTAAACAGACTCTCCTAATGTACGAGACTCCCGCCTCTCTGGAGGCTGCGATGGCACTTGTAGTACGCATAGACCGACGTCTCCGTCAGGGGGCGCTGGTTTCGTTGCCTCCAGGAGGTGGGGGAGTGGTCGGTGAGGTTGCCGCGGGTGAATCCGTGGAACCCATGCAGATCGCTGGTATAGCACAGTCACCGAGTAACAAGCCTAAACGTCCTTGGCACAGAAGGCAGGGGCTCTGTTTTTTTTGTGGCAAAGGAGGACATTTTATTAACGCTTGCCCCCTGGTACCTAAGAAGGGCGCGCCGGCGGAAAACTGATAGGCTCAGAGGGTTTGGAGGAGTCTAGTCTGAGCCTTTGTGTATCCTCCGTCATGGTTTCCCAGTGTATGCTCCCTGCTAGGGTGGTACTTGGGGGGCAAATGCTCTCTATTACAGTATTTATTGATAGTGGCTCAGCTGCCAATCTCATTGATGAGAGGATCGCGCATACAGCGGGATTTCCGGTGGAGAAATTGCCGAACCCCATCCGGGTGGTTACCATCAATGCTTCCCCGTTGTCTCAAGGGGAGATCACAGAGTGTGTGTTGGATATACAACTCCACATCGGAGTATTACACTCAGAGCGGGTAACTTGTAAGGTGCTTAGTAACTTACCGGCTCAGATGGTTCTGGGCTTTCCATGGTTGTCAATGCATAATCCTGTTATTGATTGGAAGACCCAGGACATAATTCAGTGGAGCAGGGAGTGTCAGGAGAGGTGCCTGGCTACATGTATTTCCGCTTTGACCCCCAGTATCCCGGAGCCGTTGCTGGATTATGCGGATGTATTTTCTGAGAAGGGTTGTTCGGAACTACCACCGCATCGCCCCTATGACTGTGCTATTAGGTTGAAACCAGGGGCCAAGTTACCTAAAGCTAGAATGTTTAATATCTCAGGTCCCGAGAGGCTAGCTCTCAAGGAATACATTGAGGATAGCCTGAGCAAGGGTCATATTAGACCTTCCTCTTCTCCTCTGGCTGCTGGCTTCTTCTTTGTTAAAAAGAAGGATGGCGGTTTACGCCCGTGTCTGGATTTCAGAGAACTCAACCAGATTACGGTCCGTGATCCTTACCCTATGCCACTTATACCCGATTTATTCAACCAAGTGGTTGGTGCCAGGTGGTTCTCCAAACTGGACCTCAGGGGGGCGTACAATCTTATAAGAGTCCGTTAGGGGGATGAGTGGAAGACAGCGTTCAATACCCCTGAGGGTCACTTTGAGAGTTTGGTAATGCCGTTTGGGTTGACTATGGCACCGGCGGTCTTTCAACACTTCATTAATGATGTCTTCTCTCAGCTGTTGGGGAGGTTCGTTATAATTTATCTTGACGACATCCTCATTTTCTCTCGCGACCATGATACACATATAGAGCATGTTAGACAGGTTCTGCAGTTGCTCAGAGAGAACAGGCTCTATGTCAAGCTTGAAAAATGTGTGTTTTTCGTACAGGAGCTACCGTTCTTGGGTTATATAATCTCCGCCTCAGGTTTTAAGATGGACACCGCAAAGGTGCAGGCGGTACTACATTGGGATCGGCCTGATAATCTTAAGGCGCTTCAGCGATTTCTTGGCTTCTCCAATTATAGGAAATTTATTAAGAACTTCTCTATGATTGCCAAACCACTGACTGACATGACTAAGAAGGGTACCGACTTTTCTGACTGGTCTGAGCCTGCGGTACAGGCGTTTGAATTCCTCAAGAATAGTTTTGCCTCAGCGCCCATTCTGGTGCAGCCCGATGTCTCCTTACCGTTTGTCGTGGAGGTGGATGCGTCGGAGGTTGGAGTGGGGGCTGTACTGTCTCAGGGCCCTTCTTGGGCCAAGTTGCATCCATGTGCCTTCTTCTCCAAGAAGCTGTCGCCTGCGGAGCGTAATTATGATATTGGCAACAGGGAACTATTGGCCATCAAATTGGCATTTGAGGAGTGGCGACACTTCTTGGAGGGGGCTGTTCATCAGATTACTGTGATAACCGACCATAAGAATTTGCTTTATTTAGAATCTGCTAAGCGCCTGTCCTCCAGACAGGCTCGCTGGGCATTATTCTTCACCCGGTTCAACTTCATTGTTACCTATCGACCTGGGTCGAAGAATGTTAAGGCAGACGCTTTATCCAGGTGTTTTCCGGGTGGAGAGTTATGTGAAGAGCCGGTGCCTATTCTCCAAAAGGGTGTGGTGGTATCTGCCATCACGACAGAGATTGAGGCAGAGATTGCGGAGGCTCAGGAGGTGGTACCGCCGGGGTTGCCTGCTAATAAATCTTTTGTGCCGCTACATCTACGCTCTAGAGTGTTGGGCGAACATCACGACACGGTACTGGCAGGTCATCCAGGGGTTAAGAGCACTCTGGAACTGGTATCGCGTCGTTTTTGGTGGCCTAAAATCCGGCAGGATGTGGCCTCATATGTGGCTGCCTGTACCACGTGCGCACGGGCCAAGACTCCTCGTTCCCGTCCCGCTGGTAGCTTGCAGCCTCTCGGGGTGCCCAGTAAGCCATGGACTGAGATTTCCATGGATTTTATTACTGACTTGCCCGCCTCGGCAGGGAACTCGGTCATTTTGGTAATTGTTGATAGGTTCTCCAAAATGTCACATTTCGTTGCTTTACCGTCTTTGCCCAATGCTAAGACTCTTGCTCAGATATTTATTCGCGAGGTGGTCAGACTTCATGGTGTCCCGTCTGACATTGTGTCTGATCGAGGTACGCAGTTTGTGGCAAAGTTTTGGAGAGCTTTTTGTTCTCGCCTTGGAATCAAATTATCTCATTCATCGGCTTTCCACCCTCAGTCGAATGGACAGACTGAGCGGATGAACCAAAACCTGGAGCAATACTTGCGCTGCTTTATTTCCGACAATCAGGAAGAGTGGTCAGCGTTTCTTCCTCTGGCAGAATTCGCAATAAACAACCATTGCCAGGAATCGTCTGGGGAATCTCCTTTTTTTTGTGTGTATGGTCAACATCCTCAATTTTGCACCTTGCGTCAGGGGTGCTCAGTTGGCGTCCCTGAAGAGGACCAGTTGGGAGCTCAATTGTCATCTGTGTGGAGGAGAGTCAAGCAGCGCTTGTTGAAGGTGGGTTCCAGGTACAAACGGGTGGCTGACTGCAGACGTGTGCCAGGTCCGGACCTGTGTGTGGGAGATTGGGTGTGGTTATCTACTAGGAACATTAAGCTCAAGATACCGTCACTTAAGTTGGGTCCCAGGTTCATTGGCCCATTTAGAATCTCCGCAGTGATCAACCCAGTGGCATTTCGTTTGGAGTTGCCGGCTGTGTATAAGATTCATAATGTATTTCACAAAGCATTGCTAAAGAAGGTCGTGGGTTTGGTGGATGGTTCCCCCGGGCCACCACCTCCCGTCTTGGTGGATGGCGCGTTGGAATTTGAGGTGTCCAAAGTGGTGGACTCTAGGGTTGTGCGTCGCACTCTACAGTACCTGGTCCACTGGCGTGGCTATGGTCCTGAGGAGAGGACATGGGTGCCGGCCTCTGACATTCATGCTGATCGACTGGTTACTATGTTCCATCGTCGCCATCCGGACAAGCCAGGTCCTCGACATGGTGAGGTTCCGGAGGTCCCTCGTAGAAGGCGGGGTACTGTCATGTCGGACACTGTTCACACCAGGGTGTCCGGCAGACAGCGGTAATACCCTGTTGGGTATTCTGTTCCAGTCGGGATAGGGTTAACCAGGTTGTCATGCTGGCTGAGGGCATTAAATAGTTCGTCCTGACTATGGGCGTCGCCGACTATAGCTTTAGCCTAGTGCTAGCAATACCGGTCAGCAGTGGTGGTGTTGGAGCGTCTGATATCTGGTGCAGTATATCCCTCAGTGGTTCTTTCTCCAATCTGTTATATATATATTTGGTTGCCCTTGCACATTATTGTATTCCCTTGTGTATTAACTGTGTGGTGTTTCTTTTACCCCTGTCCATACGTATTTGTGGGGTCTGGTGTCTGGTCCCCTCACTGGGTGGAGGGTGGTGGGTTCAGCTTAGGGCTGGACAGGAGACAGGTTGGAGGCTCAGGCAGGCACACCTTCAGTGTAAACCCTGGGTAGAGGGACAGACAGGGTTTTCCCTAGTCTGAGGGACATCGCAGGGGTCCCGGGGTTTTTGCCTAAAGTAACCTAGGCATACCATGACATGTGGCCAGCAATGAGTCCAGACCTGAATCCCATAGAACACCTGTGGAGAGATCTAAAAATGGCAGTTTGGAGAAGGCACCCTTCAAATATCAGGGACCTGGAGTAGTTTGCCAAAGAAGAATGGTCTAAAATTCCAGCAGAGCATTGTAAGAAACTCATTGATGGTTACCGGAAGCGGTTGGTCGCAGTTATTTTGGCTAAAGGTTGTGCAACCAAGTATTAGGCTGAGGGTGCCAATACTTTTGTCCGGCCAATTTTTGGAGTTTTGTGTGAAATGATCAATGTTTTGCTTTTTGCTTCATTCTCTTTTGTGTTTTTTCATTTAAGACAAATTAAATGAAGATAATAATACCAAAGAATTTGTGTTTGCAATCATTTTCAGGAAGAAACTGAATATTATCTGACAGAATTGCAGGGGTGTCAATACTTTTGGCCATGACTGTATATGTTGCATGTATGTAGCATGTAGTATGTATGTAGTATGTATTTTTTTTTTTTTATATTCAACACATAGGCCGGATAATGGGACTACTACTGTCCCATCATTGGCTAATGTGTCAATCACCGTCATGGTAGCAGGCATCGCCAGATGGGACTTGTAGTCCCATCGGACGATGCCTGCACAGACCCCCGCAGCCTGCACAGACCCCCGGCAAGCCGGCACAGCCCCCCGGCAGGCCGGTACAGACCCCCGGCAGTCCGCTCAGACCCCCGGACAGTCGGTACAGACCACCGGCAGGCCGGTACAGACCCTCGCAGCCTGCACAGACCCTCGGACAGTGGGTACAGACCACCGGCAGGCCGGCACAGCCCCCCGGCAGGCCGGTACAGACCCCCGGCAGTCCGCTCAGACCCCCGGACAGTCGGTACAGACCACCGGCAGGCCGGCACAGCCCCCCGGACAGTCGGTACAGACCCCCGGCAGTCCGCTCAGACCCCCGGACAGTCGGTACAGACCACCGGCAGGCCGGCACTGCCCCCCGGCAGGCCGGTACAGACCCCGGCAGTCCGCTCAGACCCCCGGACAGTCGGTACAGACCACCGTCAGGCCGGTACAGACCCCCGCAGCCTGCTCAGACCCCCGGACAGTAGGTACAGACCACCGGCAGGCCGGTACAGACCCCCAGCACTCCGCTCAGACCCCCGGATAGTCGGTACAGACCACCGGCAGGCCGGTACAGACCCCCGCAGCCTGCTCAGACCCCCGGACAGTCGGTACAGACCACCGGCAGGCCGGCACAGCCCCCCAGCAGGCTGGTACAGACCCCCGGCAGTCTGCTCAGACCCCGGACAGTCGGTACAGACTACCGGCAGGCCGGCACAGCCCCCCGGCAGGCCGGTACAGACCCCTGGGCAGTCGGCACAGACCCCCGACAGTCGGCACAGCCCCCCGGTATATGTGGTATATATGTAGTATGCATGTTGCATGCATGTAGTATATATGTGGTATATATGTAGTATGCATGTTGCATGCATGTGGTATATATGTAGTATGCATGTTGCATGTATGTGGTATATATATAGTATGTATGTATGTTGCATGCATGTAGTATGTATGTAGCATGTATGTAGCATGTAGTATGTATGTAGTATGTATTTTTTTTTTTTTCTTACATTCAACACATTAGCCGGATGATGGGACTACTACTGTCCCATCATTGGCTAATGTGTCAATCACCGTCATGGTAGCAGGCATCGCCGATGGGACTTGTAGTCCCATCGGACGATGCCTGCACAGAACCCCGCAGCCTGCACAGACCCCCAGACAGTCGGCACAGCCCCCCGGCAGGCCAGCACAGCCCCCCGCCAGGCCGCTCAGACCCCCAGACAGTCGGTACAGACCCCCGGCAGTCCGCTCAGACCCCCAGACAGTCGGTACAGACCACCGGCAGGCCGGTACAGACCCCCACAGCCTGCACAGACCCCGGACAGTCAGTACAGACCACCGGCAGGCCGGTACAGACCCCCAGCAGTCCGCTCAGACCCCGGACAGTCGGTACAGACCACCGGCAGGCCAGCACAGCCCCCCGGCAGGCCAGTACAGACCCCTGGGCAGTCGGCACAGACCCCCGGACAGTCGGCACAGCCCTCCGGTATGTGTGGTATATATGTAGTATGCATGTTGCATGCATGTAGTATATATGTGGTATATATGTAGTATGCATGTTGCATGCATGTGGTATATATGTAGTATGCATGTTGCATGCATGTGGTATATATGTAGTATGTATGTATGTTGCATGCATGTAGTATGTATGTAGCATGTATGTAGCATGTAGTATTTATGTAGTATGTATTTTTTTTTTTGTACATTCAACACATTAGCCGGATGATGGGACTACTACTGTCCCATCATTGGCTAATGTGGCATTCACCGTCATGGTAGCAGGCATCGATGCCTGCACAGACCCCCGCAGCCTGCACAGACCCCGGACAGTCAGCACAGCCCCCCAGCAGGCCAGCACAGCCCCCCGGCAGGCCGGTACAGACCCCCGGCAGGCCGGTACAGACCCCCGGCAGTCGACACAGACCCCCGGACAGTCGGCACAGCCCCCCGGCAAGCCGGCACAGCCCCCCGGCAGTCCGCTCAGACCCCCAGACAGTCGGTACTGACCACCGGCAGGCCGGTACAGACCCCCGCAGCCTGCACAGACCCCCGGACAGTCGGTACAGACCACCGGCAGGCCGGCACAGCCCCCCGGCAGGCCGGTACAGACCCCCGGCAGTCCGCTCAGACCCCCGGCAGTCCGCTCAGACCCCCGGACAGTCGGTACAGACCACCGGCAGGCCGGCACTGCCCCCCGGCAGGCCGGTACAGACCCCGGCAGTCCGCTCAGACCCCCGGACAGTCGGTACAGACCACCGTCAGGCCGGTACAGACCCCCGCAGCCTGCTCAGACCCCCGGACAGTAGGTACAGACCACCGGCAGGCCGGTACAGACCCCCAGCACTCCGCTCAGACCCCCGGATAGTCGGTACAGACCACCGGCAGGCCGGTACAGACCCCCGCAGCCTGCTCAGACCCCCGGACAGTCGGTACAGACCACCGGCAGGCCGGCACAGCCCCCCAGCAGGCTGGTACAGACCCCCGGCAGTCTGCTCAGACCCCGGACAGTCGGTACAGACTACCGGCAGGCCGGCACAGCCCCCCGGCAGGCCGGTACAGACCCCTGGGCAGTCGGCACAGACCCCCGACAGTCGGCACAGCCCCCCGGTATATGTGGTATATATGTAGTATGCATGTTGCATGCATGTAGTATATATGTGGTATATATGTAGTATGCATGTTGCATGCATGTGGTATATATGTAGTATGTATGTGGTATATATATAGTATGTATGTATGTTGCATGCATGTAGTATGTATGTAGCATGTATGTAGCATGTAGTATGTATGTAGTATGTATTTTTTTTTTTTTTCTTACATTCAACACATTAGCCGGATGATGAGACTACTACTGTCCCATCATTGGCTAATGTGTCAATCACCGTCATGGTAGCAGGCATCGCCGATGGGACTTGTAGTCCCATCGGACGATGCCTGCACAGAACCCCGCAGCCTGCACAGACCCCCAGACAGTCGGCACAGCCCCCCGGCAGGCCAGCACAGCCCCCCGCCAGGCCGCTCAGACCCCCAGACAGTCGGTACAGACCACCGGCAGGCCGGCACAGCCCCCCGGCAGGCTGGTACAGACCCCCGGCAGTCCGCTCAGACCCCCAGACAGTCGGTACAGACCACCGGCAGGCCGGTACAGACCCCCACAGCCTGCACAGACCCCGGACAGTCAGTACAGACCACCGGCAGGCCGGTACAGACCCCCAGCAGTCCGCTCAGACCCCGGACAGTCGGTACAGACCACCGGCAGGCCAGCACAGCCCCCCGGCAGGCCAGTACAGACCCCTGGGCAGTCGGCACAGACCCCCGGACAGTCGGCACAGCCCTCCGGTATGTGTGGTATATATGTAGTATGCATGTTGCATGCATGTAGTATATATGTGGTATATATGTAGTATGCATGTTGCATGCATGTGGTATATATGTAGTATGCATGTTGCATGCATGTGGTATATATGTAGTATGTATGTATGTTGCATGCATGTAGTATGTATGTAGCATGTATGTAGCATGTAGTATTTATGTAGTATGTATTTTTTTTTTTGTACATTCAACACATTAGCCGGATGATGGGACTACTACTGTCCCATCATTGGCTAATGTGGCATTCACCGTCATGGTAGCAGGCATCGATGCCTGCACAGACCCCCGCAGCCTGCACAGACCCCGGACAGTCGGCACAGCCCCCCAGCAGGCCAGCACAGCCCCCCGGCAGGCCGGTACAGACCCCCGGCAGTCCGCACAGACCCCCGGGCAGTCGACACAGACCCCCGGACAGTCGGCACAGCCCCCCGGCAAGCCGGCACAGCCCCCCGGCAGTCCGCTCAGACCCCCAGACAGTCGGTACTGACCACCGGCAGGCCGGTACAGACCCCCGCAGCCTGCACAGACCCCCGGACAGTCGGTACAGACCACCGGCAGGCCGGCACAGCCCCCCGGCAGGCCGGTACAGACCCCCGCAGCCTGCACAGATCCCCGGACAGTCGGTACAGACCACCTGCAGGCCGGCACAGCCCCCCGGCAGGCCGGTACAGACCCCCGCAACCTGCACAGACCCCTGGGCAGTCGGCACAGACCCCCGGACAGTCGGCACAGCCCCCCGGTATATGTGGTATATATATGTAGTATGCATGTTGCATGCATGTAGTATATATGTAGTATGCATGTTGCATGCATGTGGTATATATGTAGTATGTATGTATGTTGCATGCATGTAGTATGTATGTAGCATGTATGTAGTATGTATGTAGTATGTATTTTTTATTTTTTTTTGTACATTCAACACATTAGCCGGATGATTGGACTAATACTGTCCCATCATTGGCTAATGTGTCAATCACCGTCATCGTAGCAGGCATCGCCTGATGGGACTTGTAGTCCCATCGGACGATCCTGCACAGACCCCCGCAGCCTGCACAGACCCCCGGACAGTTGGCACAGACCACCGGCAGGCCCGCACAGCCCCCCGCAGCCTGCACAGACACCCGGACAGTCGGTACAGACCTCCGGCAGGCCGGCACAAACCACCGGCAGTCCGCACAGACCCCCGGGCAGTCGGTACAGACCACCGGCAGGCCGGCACAGCCCCCCGCAGGCTGCACAGACACCCGGACAGTCGGTACAGACCACCGGCAGGCCGGCACAGACCACCGGCAGTCCGCACAGACCCCCGGGTAGTCGGCACAGACCCCTGGAAGGTCCGTACACCCCCCTAAGAGGCTGTACAAGGAGAGAAAAGGGTTTTTCTTATTCCGATACCGGAAGTCCCATAGACTTGAATGGGACTTCTGGTATCGGAATCGGCGATACCCGATACTTTTTTCGTATCGGGCCGATACCATCCGATCCGATATTTTAGGGTATCGGATGGTATCGCTCAACACTAATAGTGAGGAAACACTTAGCTAACCTAAATGAATTCAAGTCTCCAGGTCCAGATGAATTACACCCCAGAGTACTGAAGGAGATAGCAGAAGAAATTTTTGAACCACTCTCCATAATCTTTGAAAAGTCTTTGAGAGCAGGAGAAGTCCTAGAAGACTGGAGAAGAGTAAATGTTGTTCCTATCTTCAAAAAGCGAAAGAAGGTGGACAGAGAGAACTGTAGGCTGACTTCTATACCAGGAAAGATCTTTGAACAAATTATTAAACAACATGTATGTAAGTACCTGAATAAGAATGAAGTGATTAAACAAAGTAAACATAGGTTTGTAACTAATAAGTCATGTCAGACTAACTTAATTTCCTTCTATGACAGAATCACTGACTGGGTGGATCAGGGAAATGCTGTAGATATAGTATATCTTGACTTCAGCAAAGCATTTGACAAAGTACCTCACACAATCCTTCATAAAAAAATGACTAAGTAAGGAATGGACAAGGAAGCCCATGTGAAGCCCTCGATCTATAAAAAATCTCTAGATATAAAACTGAATGTGTGTGTATCACCAACCAATCACGAAGCATCTTTCATTTTAACAGAGTTGTTCAAAAGAAGCTGAGCTATGATTGGTTGCTATGAGCAACAGTTTTCCTTGCAACCAATCACTAAACACCTCTCATTTCACCAGAGCTGGTTACAAGAAGCTGAGCTGTGATTGGTTGCTATGAGAAAGTTTTCCCACTTGACAACACCTCAGCAGACACTGACATGGTGGGAGAAATCTAGCATCCCAGGGAAGATAAGCTCCCAGTCATTGTCTGCCCCCAAAAAGGAGCACAGAGCACATGACAGAAATGAATCCCCCTACTGTGCCCATATACATGTCACACATCATCATATAGGTACATCTTCCCTCTTAAAGGGATCATTGGTATGGAAGTCAGAGCAAATCTATCCAGCGCTTTGGTTTTGACCCCAGGCCTCTCTTAAAGGGATCTCTGGTATGGAAGTTAGGATCGTTCCACTCAGCTCTGTGGTTCTGACCCCCAGTTTCTCTTAAAGGGATCATTGGTATGGAATTTTAGGGCAAATGCACTCTGCGCTTTGGTACTGACCCTAGGCTCTCTTAAAGGGATCTCCTGTATTGAAGTTAGGGTAAATCCCTCAGCGCTCTGATTCTGACCCCAGGGTTCTATCAAAGGGATCATTGGTATGCAAGTCAGGGCAAATCCACTCAGCGCTCTGGTTCTGATCTCAGGCTCTCTTAAAGGGATCCCCTGTATGGAAGTTAGGGCAAATCAACTCTGCGCTTTGGTATTTACTCCAGGCTTCTCTTAAAGGGATCTCCGGTATGGAAGTTATTGTAAATCCCTCAGCGCTCTGATTCTCACCCCAGGCTTCTATTAAAGGGATCATTGGTATGGAAGTCAGGGCAAATCCACTCAGTGCTCTGGTTCTGATGCCAGCTTTATATATATATATATATATATATATATCATTATAATTTGTTATAACTAACCGTAGTTAGTTGCTATGACCAGGCAGCGTCGGGCTCTTCAGCTAGTATAAAATAAAAAAGCAGCAATATACCAAACCTGTCCATCATTGTGTCCAGCCGTCGCTGGTGAATGAGAAGATGCTGGGAGCGCAGACACAGTGACTAGTGGTGACGTCACTGAGTCTGTGCTCCCTCACAGCTTGAACTGTTATGACCTCAGAACCGTGAGAAAATGCCAGTGATGAGGTCATGGCAGTTCAGCTGTGAATACACTGAGTATGAACTGTGATGTCCTCTTCAAAGGCATTTTCCCACTGTAGAGAGGACATCGCAGTTCAGTCTATGAAGGAGGGCAGACTCAGTGATGTCACCACTAGTCACTGAGGCTGCGCTGGCAGCATCTCCTCATTAACCAGTGGTTTTTCAGGGACGGTCGCATCTTAGCACCGTCCCGATTGAAAAATGTATATCCTCCAGATATGGATTATGGCGTGGGTCACAACGACAGACAGGTATGGTATATCGTTGCTTTTTATTTTATTTATATATATATATATATACACATATATATATATATATATATATATATATATATATACACATCTATTAAATCTATTTTTTCCTAACCTGTCACTCTGTGATTGTACTGTATGCGGCAGATCATTTGCCGACTTTTAATCTATATATATATATATATATATATATATATATATATATATATGTGTGTGTGTGTGTTTTGAAGAATATTTTTTTTTAAATGATGTGTAACAGACAGAGAACTGCTGTATGTAAAAGCTCATGTTAAAATTGCATTGCATACGGATTGCATTCGCATGTCATACGGATGTTCCGTTTAAAAATCACACAGAAATCGCATGACAATCGCATGGCATTCGAAATCGGACCTTTTTTCTCGCATATGGGTATGTACCCATAGTTTGGTTATAGCAATAAAATAAAAGGCCAAACTATGCCGGTTGTTCATTTTCTAGCAGCTGGATGAAGATAAAGCAGCCCAATACTTGACTGTTCTTTTCTCTGATTGTTAACATCAATAAATTGTGTATCTTCCATTCAGCTGTTGGATTGATTCCTTTTGTGCATTGTGAATGTTTCCAAAAATCTCTACAATCCCTTCATTATTTCGGGTTGCCTCCTGAGTAAATAAAGATTTTTTGAACCTCTGACACTTGTTACTCAATTTTTCCTGCAAGAAAAAAAATAAATTGAAACGCGATCCAGAATTTTCCTCCAACCAAAATAGTTTTAATAATTTTTTTTTTTATTGCCAAAAAATGTGTAACATTGATCGTGTGCTCACTAAGGGCGGCTGCAGATGAATGTAGGAGAAATTGTCCAAGTTTCATCCAGGAAACATTGATAATTTTTGTTCTGGTTTTCATCCATGTGCCACCTGTGTGTTTGTTTTTTACGTCCGTGTAACATCCAAGTGATGTACATGTGTGATTCGTTTTCATGCGCCTACACTAGAAAATGTGCATGATTAAGTATGGCTTCCTATGTCCGTAATAGAAATGTATCCGTAAAAATCAAATACCACTCGAATGTTCGGTGTATGCTTCAATTTTTTTTTTTTACACTTCCATAGACGTAAATGAGGGAGTCTCATCCAAGACCGAAAATAAAGTTCTGCATAATGTGATTTTTTTCTCACAGATAATAGGACTGAGAGAAAAATTAATCTTGACAGCGCTATAGAATAATATTGGTCAGTGTGCTACACGTGCATTATCCAATGAATTATTGGGGCGCACCAGGCTCGGACTGGCCCACAGGAGAACAGGAGAATCCCCCGGTAGGCCCCTGTGAAGGAGCGCTACTGAGTGATGCTATTACACTTGATTCACAATTTGCAGAAAAAAGAGTAATCTAATTATTCATTAAACAAGCTCGCCAAATTAATATTGCATAGAAGCAAAGTAAGTTCATGTACTATGGTCAGGTTACCTTTGCATGTAGCTGAGCAGTGGCCCCTAAGAATCAATGTTACTGGTGGGCCTTTACAAACCCAGTCCAGCACTAGGCAGGACTCATCTGATTTATACGCTCGTCTGCATGAGCCTTTATTGTAAGCAACGTGCGTTCCTCCATACTCAATAAATTGACACAATCTTGACCTACTTTCATTTTCAAGGTTACCGATCTGTAAACCTTAGTCAATATATAAATCCTGGACTACAGCTTTAACTCACTTTTCCTACGCCTTGATATTTTAAATATGTGGTATGTGAAAGTACCAAGCGCAAACCTCGAAATATCCTAAGGGCATGTGCTCAGGTTTAGTATTTGCAGCAAAATTTTCAGCACCAAAAAAAACATACAACCATATAACCATAAAAATGTGGCATAAAATATGTGCCTTTTTTTTTTAACGGGTTTTGATGCACATTTTATTCGAATGGGTGAAAAAAAGCTGCAAAAAAAAACAAAAAACAGAAAGAGTTCACATGCCGCAGATTGAAAAACAAAAAACACTTTGATGGTTTAAACCTGCAAGGAAAATCTAATCAGCATGTGCATGAGATTTTAGAAAATGCAATCACTTTGCTGGGACTGTAAATGCTGCAGATTATTTAGCTTTGAAAAAAATGCAGAAAAAATGCATTGTGTGAGCAAGCCCTAATGGGTTAACGTCAAATCTTACGCTGGTTTCTGCTCTAGTAAAACTGCTGAGATTGTTCAGTACTGTAGGAGACATCTCAGTTAATGGCTCTACTTGAAGTGTAACCGCAAAAACAAGAGTCTTTATGGGCGTCTCATACATGTTTTCACTTAAAGCATCACTGACTTTTGACAAAGGCTGCGACTGCCATATGTTGATCTGAATTAACCTCTGGGCAGAATTCACAAAATATGTGAATGACTTTTTGGGTGGTGGTGCTGGATTGTCAACCGATGTAGTCATTTATTGTTCAAGTGTACATGTAACCAAAATGGTAACACAAGGTTTACATCTCATGTAACTGCAAGCTAAAACTGAAAGGGGCCGTGGGGCCTGTTCACATCTCAGTTTCTGCTCACATTAACAATATGAACACCTTTGTGGCAAAATAAAATTCTTCTTAAAGGGCTTGTCCGGTCCAAATCACAAACTTATGGATCACTCCATTGCGTAGTATGCACTGTGAGGATTCGCCTGTTTCAGACTCTGGACCAGAGGGTATGTATGAATTATACATACTCCGGGGCAGTGGACGTAGCCACTCTCCATACATTTGTATTGAGCAAGGCCTCACCCAAGGTCTAGTGATGGAGCCAGCCAGTGGGCGTGGGTGACAAAAGTGTGTGGCTGACTGGAGGGGGTGGCTTCACTCCATACAAGTATATGCCACGCCCAATGGCCAGAAGTATTTAAAAGGCCGGGATCACACTTGTGAAAAACTCGCACGAGTCTCGCACGTCAATATCCGGCACTGCCGCCGGCACTCAGGACCGGAGTGTGCGGCTGCATAGAAATACATGCAGCTGCACACTCTGGTCCCAAGTGCCGGTGGCAGTGCCGGATATTGAGGTGCGAGACTCATGCGACTTTCTCACAAGTGTGATCCAGGCCTTACTCATACATAGCCTCCAGTCCCGGGCTAAGCAGTTTTTTTTACCTGAATTCTGGTGAAAACTGCATGATGAATTGGGACCTAAGAAAAGAAGTGTCATAAAACACTCTTGAAAAGTCCCAATGTTTTTGTGCAGTTCTGAGTTCTGCAAATATTTTACAACTTTTCGCATTTGCAAATCAGTTTTCCGCATCTCTGCCCAAAATGGGAAAGAGGGGGTGTAGCTACGCCCATACCTCGAATTCATCAATAGTATCAGTTTTTCTGATGCCAGAAAGGTTACTCCAGTCCCCAACTGGAGTAACATTTCTGGAGATCCGCAAGGAGGCACACACAACTGATAAGATGTGCCAATGCCATTAAGACAGTGTACAAAATGCCAGTCTTACTAAATTGGGCCCTTAGTTTCAAATCTTAGTATTCTATTTTTTCACTTTTGCTGTGTTGACCATATTCTTTTATGTACTGTATGCCATTGTTTTTCAGAAAGGGTCATTGTTGCAAGCGAGATACTATAATATGTATCAGTACATTCTGCGAAGCATATATTTGTAGGTTACTAATAAAGTTAAGAACAATTTATCACAATTTTTTTAAACTTTATAAATATTTTTAATTTCGTGGAATTTCCCCAAAGATGTAAAAGTGACTTGAAAAGATGTTTGAGATTTCCCATGTGCTGTTTCACTCTAGCTCTTTTCCAGCCAAGCATATGACAGCAGTATGGTGGCGCAGGACTGTTTATGCTACTCTTGCAGTTTGTTCTTGTTTCCGTGGCATATGATCTAACAGGAGCTTGTTTCCAAAATCATAATGCTGAACATATGTTTATTACAGCTCTCGCCTTATGATGTGTTTTAATAATAAGTTTAGAATTTTTCCAAAGGGTCGTTTTGGGTGGGGAAGTTGATATACTGTTGGTATTAATTGATTATGTTAAACTTAAATCTGTTTCCTGGTCCAATTCATGTGTGATGAATGGCTCAGTACAAAATAATAGACGAATCACTCTCAATAGAATACAACTCATTGGAATTTTCTAAATTCTAGTGAAGAAGAATGAAAAACATTAAAAAAAACAATAATCTGATGAGCGAGCAGATATTTAATATTGTCAATAGGACGAATTTACATGATGTAAATCGAAATTGTGGAAAATTTTAAGAAAAACGCTGGCAAATTCGAACAATTCGCAATACAATTTTTGCAAATTACCAAAAGTGGCCTCCACCATTTCACACCAATGCAGAACATTACAACAGCCAGAGAAGGCTCACATGATCTCAGGCACATCAGTTGACATAGAATGCAGCTCTGCAACCATTTTTGGGTGAATCTGTTTAGTGAGAGGGCGTCACAGCCTACAGCTTAGTAGTAGGAACAAAGAGAAAAAAGGGAAATTTCTCAATATACTGTACAGATAGTGTGAATGACAAACCGTATTGAAGAGTAGTTACCATTCATTTAGCCATAGCTACTGTATATACAGCATGTGGAGGTCACTTTGATATTGCTGGATATAGTCCTTGGAGACTTCAGAGATCTCCAGGAAGTAGTCCCCGCAAAATCAAATTATAATGAAAAATTTGCAAACAATGTCTGATTTGAATTTAATAAGATTAGATCATCTCTAAAGAAAGAGGAACTTTTGGGAGACCCACTTACCTTTATTATAGCAAGGAATCAGCTGTTGCTTTTAGTAAGATGTGGGACAAAATAAGACAACATGGTCAGGCCGGCCTCAGACGTCTTCAATGCACAAGTAAGACCCCAGACCTTTCAATATATGTATAAAAACCAAGAGTGTGCACATACAAAATCCCCTACAATCCACACACACATAGAACTGCAGAGCCACCCAGTCTACATGCACAAAATAAATCTGAGCCCCTCAACCCACACTTAGACGGCTAGAAGGGTTCCTAACTGAATACCTTGGATATCCAAATTTACACATATTGAGTATGCTCCATGAAGATAACCTCTGTTCATGTGCCCCAAAGGGCATAGATCTAGCAATCATGATGGAGAAACCATCATGTTCAGGTCCTCATCTATGAGTCAGAATGAAGAGATACTCTATCAAAGCCTCTTCTTTTCTGGCAGCCTTGAGCCACAATGGTATTACATGAATGGCTATTCATCTGCAAGCCGGTTAACGGTATAGATATTGCCTCTTTAACTGCCACTAATGTCGATGGCAAGGTTGACAGAAGCCACCAGTTGATCTTACTGGAAGCCACAGAGTGAAGACCACTTGCAGATGCATCAGCGTCCTTGGAGGAAGAGGGTCTTGGAATTGTAATGACCATTTCTAGTGAGTTATAAAAACCAAAGAATAAATATTGTAAATATACGCTAGCACCCAGGAAATAGTGATAAGAAAAATCTAAGCGCTGTAGACCTGTGTGGTGGCCCATAAATCAGAAAGACATATGGTACTGTTGTGCTTATAGATTGGAGGTGGCAAAGGAGGTAAGACAGAGGGATATACAATATTGAGAATAAATGTAGAAATAAATCTAAAAATCTATAGTGGTGATCTGAACAGAATTTTTTAAAAACAGGATTCAATAAATTGCAAAATAATTCCTATAGAGAAAAATGGTTTGTGTACCATAACTTAATGACTGGAGTACAAAGGAAAGTTTCCTCTATGCTCATTAGAGGCCCATTGGTAAGCTGGGTTGTTCATGTTGGGGGGAGGTGTTAGTTGTGTAAGGTGGCCAGGGTGATAGTCGTGTCAACAATCTGTAGTGTTCCCACACCCTGGTGCCCCACAGATGAAACATAATGTCACTACTGCAGTGTGTATAATGTGTGCACCAGGACACTCACATTAGTTGCCGGAGCCCCCTCGTCTTCTGTCACTCTGGCTCCCGATCTTCGGGTCTCACAAATCACTTCAGACTCGTTGTTCATTCCAAACAGTTCAACTTTAGTAATCAACAGTAGTGTTGAGCGAAACGGGTCGAAAAATTTTTTGGCAAAGTCGGGTTTTATGAAACGAAACCCGACCCTAGGATGAGGTCGGCCACGAGGTCAGCGACTTACGCGCCAAAGTCGCATTTCAAAAGTTTGTTTTGCGCTCTTTTTCAGCCAATCAGGATCCACGGACACTGTGGGCAACGTGATGACATAGGCACGGGTCACCACCATCTTTCAGAAGGGCATGCAAGTGATTGGCTTGCTTTGGGGGGCGTCATAGGGGGTATAAAAGGGCGTGCACGCCGACCGCCATGTTACTCATGCTGATCTCAGAATAGGGAGAGCTGCTGCTGCTGCTGATTTTGTAGGGAGAGCGTTAGGCAGGGAAGAAGACACCAAAAACTGCTTCTGCTGCTAGCGATTTTGCCTGTACAACACACCAGTCACTGTGCAGTGCAAGGGGAGGCTATATAGTGGTGTATCAGTGGTGTTGGTTGTTGGGCTGCCTTCTAAGGCTTCCTGACATTCCTGCATTGCTGTTTACCCACTGCTCCGCAAACTGCTTTTTTAAAAGCAATCCCAATTTTTTTTTTTTGTCCTGCTGAGAAGAAAAAAAAACTGCTTCTGCTGCTAGCGATTTGGCCTGTACAACACACCAGTCACTGTGTGTGCAGTGCAAGGGGAGGCTATATAGTGGTGTATCAGTGGTGGTTGTTGGGCTGCCTTCTAAGGCTTCCTGACATTCCTGCATTGCTGTTTACCCACTGCTCCGCAAACTGCTTTTTTAAAAGCAATCCCAATTTTTTTTTTTGTCCTGCTGAGAAGAAAAAAAAACTGCTTCTGCTGCTAGCGATTTGGCCTGCACAACACACCAGTCACTGTGCAGTGCAAGGGGAGGCTATATTGTGGTGTATCAGTGGTGTTGGTTGTTGGGCTGCCTTTTAAGGCTTCCTGACAGGCTGGCATTGCTGTTTACCCACTGCTCTGCAAACTGCTTTTTTAAAAGCAATCCAATCTCCCTTATCCTCTAGTCACTTTTGTCACAGCTGTGCCATCGAGCCTGTGACATAGCGCTCAGATATCATTGGGCCTCACACAATCCAAAAGTGTCCAGTGTCCACAAGTGTGTGCAGAAATTCAAAATCTCCCTTATCCTCTAGTCACTTTGGTCACAGCTGTGCCATCGAGCCTGTCACATAGCATATCAGTGGGCCTCACACAATCCAAAAGTGTCCAGTGTCCACAAGTGTCTGCAGAAATTCAAAATCTCCCTTATCCTCTAGTCACTTTGGTCACAGCTGTGCCATCGAGCCTGTCACATAGCGCTCAGATATTCATTGGGCCTCACACAATCCAAAAGTGTCCAGTGTCCACAAGTGTCTGCAGAAATTCAAAATCTCCCTTATCCTCTAGTCACTTTGGTCACAGCTGTGCCATCGAGCCTGTCACATAGCGCTCAGATATTCATTGGGCCTCACACAATCCAAAAGTGTCCAGTGTCCACAAGTGTCTGCAGAAATTCAAAATCTCCCTTATCCTCTCGTCACTTTGGTCACAGCTGTGCCATCGAGCCTGTCACATAGCGCTCAGATATTCATTGGGCCTCACACAATCCAAAAGTGTCCAGTGTCCACAAGTGTGTGCAGAAATTCAAAATCTCCTTTATCCTCTAGTCACTTTGGTCACAGCTGTGCCATCGAGCCTGTCACATAGCGCTCAGATATTCATTGGGCCTCACACAATCCAAAAGTGTCCAGTGTCCACAAGTGTGTGCAGAAATTCAAAATCTCCTTTATCCTCTAGTCACTTTGGTCACAGCTGTGCCATCGAGCCTGTCACATAGCGCTCAGATATTCATTGGGCCTCACACAATCCAAAAGTGTCCAGTGTCCACAAGTGTCTGCAGAAATTCAAAATCTCCCTTATCCTCTAGTCACTTTGGTCACAGATGTGCCATCGAGCCTGTCACATAGCGCTCAGATATCAGTGGGCCTCACACAATCCAAAAGTGTCCAGTGTCCACAAGTGTCTGCAGAAATTCAAAATCTCCCTTATCCTCTCGTCACTTTGGTCACAGCTGTGCCATCGAGCCTGTCACATAGCGCTCAGATATTCATTGGGCCTCACACAATCCAAAAGTGTCCAGTGTCCACAAGTGTGTGCAGAAATTAAAAATCTCCCCTGTCCTATAGACACCTTGTACCTTGTTTTACATTACTATATAGTTTGTTGGATTTTGTCTACATTTCTACCAAAAATGAAGGCTGGTGGAAGAGGCCGTGGAATTGGGCGGGGGTTGGCAGCTGGTAATGATGGTGTTGGTGGTGGATCTGATGGTAGTGGCAAGAGCAAAATAGGACCGAATGCAGGAGGTGTTGAGCCTGCGTCATCGTCTGGCTACATAAGGCCTCGAACGCTTAGTTTTCTAGGAGTTGGCAAACCGCTTTTAAAGCCAGAGCATCAGGAAAAAGTTTTGTCTTACATTGCTGACTCAGCCTCCAGCTCTATCGCCTCCTCTTCTTCAGTTGTAAAAAGTAAAAGCACTGAGTCGTCATTGGAGGCTCATGTTCATGAACCACACCTTTCCTTGTGTCCTTCACCCCAACCAAGATTGAAGGATGACGCAGGCCATAGTACTGATTACTCCATGGAGCTGTTTACACATACCATGCCTGGATTATCAAGTCAAATGGTGAATTACCCAGGCCAAGATGAATCTGACATGGAGTGCACTGATGCACAGCCGCTGATGGATGATTCTGCTGGTACATTCACTCAGAGCACTACATTGTCCTCGCAGTGTACAGAGCCAGATTCTGACCCTGATGAGACACAGGTGCCCCTTCCCGCACACTATACCACCATACACGGTGACACAGAGGAAGGTGCACATGACATAGAAGAGGAGGTGATGGATGACCCAGTTGTTGACCCAGATTGGCATCCATTGGGGGAAGAGGGTGCTGCTTCCAATAGCTCAGATGAGGAGCATCCACAGCAGACATCGACATCGCAACAGCTGTTATCTGGCAGGCCCGAAGCACTCCAAAGACAGGTTCCAAACATCAAAAGAGTTGCTGGACAGCTTGTCCAGAGGGTCAAAAGATCACAGCGTGCTAGGCCGCAAAATGTCTGCCAAAGTAGGAAGAGTGCAGTGTGGCACTTTTTTGAACAAAATCCTCATGATCAGGCCAAGGTTATCTGTAAGAAGTGCGCAAAGACCTTTAGCCGAGGGAAAAATCTGAAAAATTTGAATACCAGTTGCATGCTTAGACATTTAACCAGGACACAACACCAAACCTCAGGTGCCACATGTGCAACTGATCACAACGAAAGTAGTCAGCAACGCTACATTGTTTCCCCCACTGTAAGTCCACCGGTTAGCACAGCAGCAAATGTTGAGGTGTCGTTGCAAGGCCACAGCAGTCAGGGAATCCCACTGTTATATCAACGAAAGACTGATTCTAGGCCATCAGAAAGAACAACAACTCCATCACCATCATCAACCCTCTCTCAGTCCGCCCTGTCCACCGCTACTTCCACCATATGCAGCTCTCAAGTCCAGCTCACCCTCCCAGACACTATGAGTAGGTCAAGAAAGTACTCAGTCTCTCATCCGCGTACACTGGGTTTGAACGCCCACATTGCCAAACTAATCTCGTTTGAGATGATGCCCTTTCGGTTGGTGGAAAGCACAGCTTTCCGCGAACTCATGGCCTATGCAGTACCACGCTATGACCTACCCAGTCGCCACTTCTTCTCTCGCAAAGCCATCCCAGCCCTCCACCATCATGTGAAAGACCGCATTGTCCATGCACTCAAGCAGTCAGTGAGCGGAAAGGTGCACCTCACAACTGATGCATGGTCCAGTCGGCATGGCCAGGGCCGTTACGTGTCCATCACTGCGCATTGGGTTAATGTGGTGGATGCAGGGTCCACAGGGGACAGCGGTGGTGGGACAGTGCTGCCTAGCCCATGGTATAGGAAACAGTTGGCTGTAGGCGTTCGACCCTCCTCCTCCTCCTCCTCCTCCAGAAGCGAAAGCTCGTCCACAGAGCGCAGTCGTACGAGCACTCCATCTGCAGCTGCCACTGTTGCACACGATGTGTCCCCCTATCGAGCAGCTAGTGGAAAGCGTCAGCAGGCTGTGTTGCAGATGATGTGTTTGGGCAACAGACACACCGCCGAGGTGCTGGCCGAGTACTTGAAGCGACAAACTGAGTCATGGCTTGGCAGTGTACATCTTGAGGCAGGCAAGGTAGTTAGTGATAACGGCCGTAATTTTGTGGCAGCCATAGCCCTTTCAAAACTCAGCCACATACCTTGCTTGGCTCACACCTTGAACCTGGTGGTGCAGTGCTTCCTCAAAAATTATCCGGAGTTAACAGCCCTGCTCCAGAAGGTGCGAAGACTGTGCGCGCACATCCGCCAGTCGCCTGTACACTCCGTTCGTATGCAGAAGCTGCAGCGATTGCTCCACCTTCCCAACCACCGCCTCATTATCGACATTGCAACAAGGTGGAACTCCACCCTGCACATGGTGAAGCAGCTGTGCGAGCAGAGGCAGGCCATAATGCATTTGTGGGAGGATACACGGCCAGGCACTTTGAGAGCAGACATGGAGTTGACAGGTGTGCAGTGGTCGAAGCTGAAAGACCTCTGTAAAGTCCTTCAGTGTTTTGAGGAATGCACACGGCTGGTAAGCGCAGACGACGCCATCCTAAGCATGAGCATCCCACTTATGCGTCTGCTCATGCAAACTTTGACGCACCTTAAGTCTGCAGCCAATGTTGATGAGGAGGAAGAGGAGGAGGGAATCCTTGATGACATTCAGCCATTGTCTGCTCAGGGACCTCTCCTGGACGAGGTGGAGGAAGAAGAGGAGGAGGAGGATGATGATGGGGATGATTACTTAGGGGAGGAGGATGCATCTCGTGGGGCAAGTGAAAATGTTGGCGTGGCAAGGTCTGGTACAGGGTTTGTGCGTGACTGGAGGGATGTGGATTTGCCAGAACGTGCTCCTCCAACCAGCACTCGCAGTGCATCATTGACACCGGGAACATTGGCCCACATGTCAGATTATGCCTTGCAGATCCTAAAAAGGGACCCCCGCATTGCCAAAATGATGAACGATGATGACTACTGGTTGGCCAGCATCCTGGATCCACGCTATAAAGGCAAATTACAAAACATCATGCCACAGGAGAACCTTGACCTAATATTGGCTAATAAACAAGCAACTCTGGTAAATCGGTTGCTTGAGGCATTCCCAGCACACAGCAGCGGGGATGGTTCTCACACGAGCCGTACGGGCCGGGGGCAGCTTGGCAGAGGTGTTCGTGGTGCACACAGCAGAAGTGGCGTTGGAGACAGGGGTTTCATGACAATGTTGTGGACTGATTTTTCAAATACCGCTCACACAACTGGTAATACTGCATCGATGGAAAGTGACAGGAGACAGCAGTTGTCAACTATGGTTACAAACTACCTTTCCTCCCATATCGATGTTCTCCCACACAGGTCATTCCCCTTTGACTATTGGGCATCTAAACTGGACACCTGGCCTGAATTGGCCCAATATGCCTTACAGGAGCTCGCTTGCCCAGCTGCAAGTGTGCTATCGGAAAGAGTCTTCAGTGCAGCTGGATCAATCCTGACAGAAAAAAGGACCCGTCTGTCAACCCAAAATGTGGATGATCTAACCTTCATTAAAATGAACCATGCATGGGTTTCCAAGGATTTTGTCCCACCTTCCCCTGATGACACATAGGGTGACAGAAAAATGGCTTGCTTTGGTCCACCACTTCCTGGGACATCACCTATTTCGCCTTTTGCATCAGCTGAATGTCCAACAACCGTGCGAGTGCCATTGCCCTGGACAGGTGGGTAGGCCGACTCTTGGGCGCGGGCACTGGCACAGGGTCCCTCATAGTGCAATCAAGTGTCTCTGACGGTGGTGGTGCACACCCGCCGTCAGACACACCGCTGTACTATGAGGGGCCCAGTGCCAGTACCGACGCCCACGAGTGGGCCCCCCTTGCTTGGGCAGGGCCCCAGCATTTGCAATCTTTACCTCTCCCTGCTCCTCCGCTGTGTAATCTGGGCCGTCAAATCCATACTGTGCCTGACACCGTCTGAGCCTGCCACCTGATGTATAGACATATATTTTGAATGTGTACGCTATCCATACATGTTATCCGGGGATACGGTACCCTTTCTAACCTTTGTGCAATCACGTGCAATCCATACTGGGCCTAACACCGTCTGAGCCTGCCTCCTGCTGTATAGACATATATTTTGAATGTGTACGCTATCCATACATGTTATCCGGGGATACGGTACCCTTTCTAACCTTTGTGCAATCACGTGCAATCCATACTGGGCCTAACACCGTCTGAGCCTGCCTCCTGATGTATAGACATATATTTTGAATGTGTATGCTATCCATACATGTTATCCGGGGATACGGTACCCTTTCTAACCTTTGTGCAATCACGTGCAATCCATACTGGGCCTAACACCGTCTGAGCCTGCCTCCTGCTGTATAGACATATATTTTGAATGTGTACGCTATCCATACATGTTATCCGGGGATACGGTACCCTTTCTAACCTTTGTGCAATCACGTGCAATCCATACTGGGCCTAACACCGTCTGAGCCTGCCTCCTGCTGTATAGACATATATTTTGAATGTGTACGCTATCCATACATGTTATCCGGGGATACGGTACCCTTTCTAACCTTTGTGCAATCACGTGCAATCCATACTGGGCCTAACACCGTCTGAGCCTGCCTCCTGATGTATAGACATATATTTTGAATGTGTACGCTATCCATACATGTTATCCGGGGATACGGTACCCTTTCTAACCTTTGTGCAATCACGTGCAATCCATACTGGGCCTAGCACCATCTGAGCCTGCCTCCTGATGTATAGACATATATTTTGAATGTGTACGCTATCCATACATGTTATCTGGGGATACGGTACCCTTTCTCTCCTTTGTGCAATCACGTGTAATCCATACTGGGCGTGAGAACAGCTGGCGAGCTGTTAAGCAAGCTACAGCACCTGTGGTTTGCACAAGCAAGTTTTTAATTTTTTCAGGAATGACGGTTAGGCCTAATTCCGGAACTGCGGTTGACCTGCACTTACTGGGAAATCATTGTTCGCAGGTAATAATTGTAATCACAGATCCCCATCACTAACGTTGTTCAGCGGGTTATCTGCACCTGTAAGCGACAAACGCTGGCCTTTTCAGTGTAGCGCACATGCAGCCACGGACATGTAAGGGCATGACACACCAGTTATTGGCCAATCTCATGTGCCAGAGCCTCACGTGTCCCTCTAGTAAGCCGGACTCGGACCGCGGGGCATGACGGAGTCTCGTTTGTTAACGGAATTAAGCTTGCAATGTGTGCATCTGTTCTGTAGCTGGCATGGTTGAGGTTGCCCGTGTTGAGTCAAATTACGCAGTAGGCTCCACTCCTGGTGGTGCCCTTCTGGACATTCCTTTAAGGTTCAGCTTTGCAACCATACTGCCCACGTAAAACAAACACTTTGCCTTCATGAATGCTGTTTGGAGGGTCATGACTCGTGGGAATAACGCCGCCCAATCAGTTAACCTGCTAGAGAGATCCTTCGTTGCTCCCAAGCATGACATCACACTCCCTAGGAGGAAGGTAATGCCACTGTGGCGACCGTACTCCTGGGGGCGACACAAGTGCACTGATGCCCAGCCACTGCTCGATGAATCTGCTGGTACATTGACCCAGACCACTACATTCCCCTCGCACGCTACACGGCCTGAATCTGACCCTGATGAAACTCAGGTTACCCTTCCCATATACAGTTCCATCTTACACGGTGACAAAGAGGAAGCTGCAGATGAAAGTGCAGGTTCGGCCCACCCGCCATCAGACACACCACCGTACTATCAGGGGCCCTGTGCCAGTGCCGTCGCCAACGAGTGGGCCCCCCCTGCTTGCTCAGGATCACAGCACTTGCAAGGTTGAAATACTGTGCAGTGAGATGGAAGATGGGGACGACGAGGAGTCCAGACTAGTACAGGGATTCCCTAGCGAGGAGACTTATTTGATTGTTTTCAATGTTGGTACAGCAATTTTTGGGGAGCACTATACTCTGGAGAATGATAGATGGGGCCCACCATACACTGGAACATTCCAAAGGTGGACATCAGACACTGGAGCAGCATTTACAGGGCCCATTATACACTAGAGCATTAGAAATGGGGCCCATTATGTTTGGAGCATTATTTGGGCCCATAAGACAGTGGAGCTTCATCCATGGGGACCAACATATACTGTAGCATTATGTGGAGCTCATCATATACTGTTTCAAACATTATATGGGACCAATGATTCTGTATGGAGAAATAGATGGGCCTCGTCATGAGATGTAAAAAGTGAAGTATTTTTCATTGTACTATACTGCTATTTCTCTGCCGTATCGGAGCATGATGAGTTGTGGCATGTGTTAAAGGGGCGCTCTTTCGCCCAGGGCACATGAAAACCTGGAGCCAGCCCTACCCCCCCACAACTTTAGCCAAATAACCCCCATTTTTCAGTGCGTAACTTGTATTATGAAGTTAATTAAGGTTGACAAGCTTAAGTAAGAAGAATTGATGCTTTTGGCATTCAAATGGGCACTGTAGGTGTGTTTCCTGTCCTCCTCTCACTGCCGACTTTTATTCCCCATTGACTTACATTGGGTTTCGTGTTTCGGGACGACCCCGACTTTTCCCTATAATCGGACGATCTTTCTCGACCGGACTTTTGGAAAAGTCGGGTTTCACGAAACGAAACTCGACCCTAAAAAACCAAAAGTCGCTCAACTCTAATCAACAGGGTTTGTAGTACAGATGCATCACATTGATTACGAAGTGGAGTTCCTAGGGTTTTCCCTGTCTTCCTGGCCATCCCTACTCTTCCTGAACAATCCCTGTCCCTTTCCAGCAATCATTGCTCTTCCCGGACAATCGCTGTCATGTCCTGGCAGCCACTGCTCTCCCTAGATAATCCCTGTCTCCAGCAATCAATGCTCTTCCCATCCATCCAATCCAGACGCTATGTTGTGTTTGGAGAGCCCCTGATGTGCCTAAACAGTGGAAACCCCCCAGTTCTAACGCCAACCCTAACCCTAACACACCCCTAACCCTAATCCCAACCCTAACCCTAATCCCAGTCCTTACCTAATCCAAACCATAACCCTAATCCAAACTCTAACCCCAACCCTAATCCTATCTCCAACCCTAACACTAACTTTAGCCCCAACCCTAACCCTAACTTTAGCGCCAACCCTAACCCTAGCTTTATCCCCAACCCTAACCTTAACTTTAGTCCCAACCCTAATTCTAACTTTAGCCCTAACCCTAATGGGAAAATTGAAATAAATATATATTTTTTTATTTTATAATTTTTCCCTAACTAAAGAGTTGATAAAGGGGGGTTTGATTTACTATTTATAGTGGGGTTTTATAGCAGGTTTTTATGTTTGGCTGCTGTCACACACTAAAAGACGCTTTTTATAGCAAAAAAATAGTTTTTGCATCACCACATTTTAAGAGCTATAATTTTTCCATATTTTTTCCCACAGAGTCATGTGAGGTCTTGTTTTTTTCGGGCACGTGACTTTTTTTATCGCTTTTTATTCCGATTTTTGTGAGACAGAATGAGCAAAAGCCATCAATTCATTAATTTCTTTTGGGGGGCGTTTACACCATTCCGCGTGAGGTAAAATTAATAAGGCAGTTTTATTCTTCGAGTCTGTATGATTATAGCGATACCTCATGTATATTTTTTATGTCTTGACGCTTTTATATAAAAACTGTTTTATTATTTATGTTTTTGCATTGCTTTATTCTGACAGCTATAACGTTTTGATTTTTTCGCTGATGATGCTGTATGGCAGCTCATTTTTTGCTGGACAAGATGACATTTTCAGCGGTACCATGATTATTTATATCAGTCTATTTTGATCGCGTGTTATTCCACTTTTTGTTTGCGGTATGATGATAAAGCTTTGTTTTTGCCTTTTTTATGGGGTTCATTAAAAGGGTTAACTAGTGGGACAGTTTTATAGGTCAGGTCATTACGGATGCAGTAATACCCAATATGTGTACTTTTATTGTTTAGATTTTTTTTTCATTCAAATATTTATTTAGTAATCAAATAAATATTGATTTTTTTATTATTATTTTTTTAAAATATTTCTACAATTATTAAAAAAAAATTATTTCATTCTAAGTGTTACACTTTGTTCCACTATGGGACACTCATTTTGTGCAGGCTGATCACGTCTATAGCATGCAGATCTGCATGCAGCTGTCAGCGCTCCAGCTTCTATTACACTGACCTGAGAGACTTCCTGGTTATCAGTGCACATGACAAATCTTTCAGGTCTGGAGACCCAGATGTCATCATGATGACATCGGGTCCCCATGGCAGTGATCGAGACCCCGCGTCATGCCATGGGGTCTTCGATCCAAAGGCAGAGGGTCTGTCAGCCCCTCTGCCAGCTCCTGAACGCTGCGATCATGTTTGATCGCAGTGTTTCAGGGGTTAAAGAGTGGTCCATGACCACTTCAGGCTCTTGGTGTCAGCTGTGAGAATCAGCTGACACCCGGACGCGATCAGCCATGCTCCCCCCATAAGCGCGGCTGATTGCACATGACGTACTATCCCATCCATGGGAATTAAGTCCCAGGGCACATGGATGGGATAGTACGTCTTATGGCAGAAAGGGGTTAAAATTAATTAAAAAAAACTTAATTGTAAGGCATTTAGATGCTACTGGTGTCATATTCACTCAGATTCAGACTTTAAAAGTTCAGCAGAAGAAACACATTGGCAGAGAGAAAAGAAAATTTGGCAGATTATATTATCATATCATATCAGAGATTATTATGTGTTTGGGCACAATGTGCCTGAAAGGTCATTTCTAAGAAAACCCTCTTATTTCTAAGAAAACCCTACTTATTTCTACAAAATATCCACAAACTTTGCGTGATTCTTTCACATGTAAACATGTAAAATAAACTATTGTGATGAAAAAACCCCAGAAAGTTGTAAGGGAGGGACAGGACTGTTGTCATGACCTGTATTCCCATGGCAGCTGTGTCCAGTCCTTCCCCTACATGAAACAATACTATTCTTCATGACGTACCTGCATCTCCAGATTCAGCTTCACCCGGGCACTTCCCAGGCCATAACTGTCCCTCTTCTAGGTGACCCCATCAATGGAGACACAGTCAGAGACAACTTTAACATTTTCCTTACTTAGGATTTTGCACGTTACATCCACAGTTTGTACATTATAACATTTGCTTGCTTTCTGATCTTTCACTTGCTTGTAGTCACTTCTGTGCAGTACACGTCCAGACTGTACTAGACTGCTTCCCAGTTCCTTCCAGGCCTGACCTCACTATAATGACATTTCCTTCACTCTGTTTCGCTCCAGACATGAATTCATCAATCACTACATTTGGTGACCCCTGTTGAAGCATCCGGCTCATCTGTACCAATTTCATCGAAGCTCCAACTCCTTTTATCTTCTTAGTCCAGCCAACTTCTGCCCTAAAAGCATTGACCCATGTAGTAAGACGCCACATCTTCATTTTCCTGTTCTGACCCACTGCTAAGGCATGTAGTGGCTGAAGGTAACATGGGATATAACGACTTATCGTTCTGTGACTGCCGAGCTGTCCGGGCCTATAGCCCATGTGGACACTTGGGCGCCCTGGCCCCGTCTGACTCAACCACTCTTCATCACTAACCTTATCTCTCAGCAGCCCCTCCTACAATTAACCCTCTAAAAACCTCCTATCAGGCACCATTTGTATACCCCCATCTAGTGGCCCGCAACATAATTACAACTACCCGGTCTATAGGGGAAACTATATACTAAGAGTGCTCTCCTCTGATGTCCCAAGGAGGATATACTAACTTTCCCTGACTGTACATATACAAAGAACACAATCTATACGCAATATTATAATACAGGAATACAAGGCAATATATTACAGTTTTCTATATAATGGTAACACATTCAAGTGGCAATAGCATGAGCAATGAGCGGTAATACATAGTTATACATGTAGCAGTACCGCAGGCAATTATCATGTATACATAAGACAATCGGAGGGAAGAGAGGCATAAAATACATTATATCTTACCCTCTTACAAAGTACAAACCTTCAAAAGTGAGAACCTTCAGGCGCAATGAGCCCGAGAGGCCACGGCGGTTACACTTGCTCTCTGTAAGGACGGTGGTAAAACTGAGTGGGGGGATTTCAAGCAGCACCTAAAGATAGGAAGATACTGGTTGTGTCGGGATCCCCTGTCTCCGTGGAGAGGAAGGGAAAGCAAAAATGTGTGATCTGTGCCTGTCAGGCCTATTGCACCTGATATAGGGTTAGTCTCATTACATTGTGAAAGTGACATCTGGTAGATAGAAGATGCTGTGTGAGCCGGCAGGTCACAAATGCAGTCACCTGATGCCAGAGCAGTGTTGGAAATGACAGAAGATAGCAAGCAGTAAGTATTTGATTAAATCTCTGCACACCCTAAAGATTGCTAGCAGAGGGTACAATAAAAAGAAATCCAGAGGGATCCTTTAAGAAATGCAAAACGAATACGTAGCTAGCAGAGATTAGTTGCTTTCCTTCTTCAGGAATGGATTGTGAGACTGGATGGACAGCTTGTCTATTTCATGTCCAAAAATGACCCAGAACAAATAGCAATAAAATGTTAGGCCCTAGTTGCTGCAGCTAATGAGCAGAATTGTATCAGATTTAAAGGTGTGAGTCAAGGGAGTCAGCTGCCATTTTACTTTGTTTCGACAGTTTCACAATGTGAGTCCTGTATTTATTATCTCTGGCCATATAGCTTGGATGCGTCAGTGGATTGCACTCAAAAAACAAGTAGTACAGCTGCAGTGTACAGAGGATTCACATGCTAAGTATCTGTGGAGCAATTTTGGCAATAACATCATTTGAAATGTTTTTATGTGACCTGGACTGTGGACTGGCATGGATTGAAATGGTCCATTCATCGCTAGTCACGACTACAGTGCACTTCACCACTGCAGCTCTGCTTATGTAAATTGAATGCCATTGAACTCAGTGACTGGCCACAGTGTCGATTCGTACTATACAGTGATCATGATGTCGCCTCAGCAGCTTGTAAGTAGAGACCAGAGCAGCGGCAGAGAGATGGTGGTGGATTTAGGGAAACTGATTTACATATTTTATATCAAAGCTGAAGAAATAGGCCAGCACATCTGGTATAAGAGCAATGTATAGGTGCACATTCACACTGTGGCCAGGTCCTCTCCTGCTTCAGGGAATTTATGGTTTACTAGTGTAGGGAGGAGGGCCCCCACAGAGTGTCCGGGCCGGAACCAAGGGGACTGCCAGCTAGGTTCCTAAAGGAACTGTACCCGGGGAACGGAGAAGGAGAGTGGACTGCTGGGAGTGACAGGACAGCAAGAGGAGGGGCGAGTATAAAAGGGACAGGGAGCGCGCAGGGGAGTCAGTTGGTGGAACGGCAGACACGAAGCAAGAGACTGTGTGACTTTGAGAGAGCCAGAGTGACAGACGGTGACCAGAGAGGAGACCAGCGGCAGAGGGGAGACTTACATTGGCCTGCGGAGAGTAAGCGCCGAACTTACCAACAAGATACTGCCGCTTCACTCCAATCCGGGGTCGCTACCTGCCCACGGTCGTCCGCAGCTGTTACCGCTGTGCTCCAGCCTGTTGCGGCCTGTCCGCCGCCTCTTGCAGCCGCTTCACTCCAGCCCGCGGCTGCGGCCTGCCTGCTACCGCCCCACTTCAGCCCACGGCTGCGACCTGTTCATCATCGCCTGCAGTTGGCGTCATCCCGCTGCAGTCGGCAGTTGGGGCCTACTCCTCACCTACAGAGAAACTCCTTGCCTAGGCCCAGGCCATGCACGTGGCCTGCCAACCTTCACTCCTGGTAACTGCGACACACCCCTGTTTTGGGGACTGGAGTCCCAATGAACTCGCTTACAAGCCGAACCCCTCTGTTTCGACAGGGGGTTACCTCATCAAAGGACTCCCTCAGGGCCTGTTGTGCCCCAACTCCTCCTGGGGCGCCCGAAGACTACGACAGATCTTCAGCAGCTGGGCCCAGCGGCTGCAACACCAAAGCAGCCTCATCAGAGACGCCGAGGGACGTCATAACGGATAAGTGACACTATAGGAAATAAGGACCCGTAGTCAGCCATATCGCGGCCCTATAGCAACCAGCCTTTGCCGGGTTAGTCGGGGTCTCTTTGAAAGTGTTTGTTTGTGCAGAGTCCCTGCGAGGACAATAGCTGTTATCGTGTTTTGGTTGCTTAGCATAGCCCTAACGGCTTAAATTTATAAAAGTTTTCTTCCCAAAGTTCAGCTCAGTTTCGTGTCTCGTCGCTGCATCCTGCGTATCTGCTGTTACCTACACTATTACAATTTTATCTATTGAAAACTTCCTCATCCGATTTTAGACTTAAGCTTTCTGTCCTTTCAGGAAGCGTTTTCAGAAGGCTTCATGTTATCAGAGACAGGATTGCAATGACGCTAGACACTTTTATACACAGATAAGAACACAGGATCCACCAATCACAATTGCTAATATGATGGTGAGTCGGTGACTAATGAGTGGAACCAGCTGCCACAAGAGGTGGTGAGTTCCTCAATAAAAGTCTTCAAGCAGAGGCTGGGCAGACATCTGTCTGAGATGGATTTGTGACTCTGCATTGAGCAGGGATTTGGACATGGTGACCCTGGCGGTCCCTTCCAAGTCTACCATTCCATGTTTCTATGTCACAGATGATCCTGTTTTCTTTTCCTTCAAAATAATGTAATATAACTTGTATATTATTCTTTGAAATCCCTGGTTTATATGTATTGTCCAGTGGGTGCTCCTACTATTGATTGACAACTATTTGTTGTATGCATAATCATACATGCAAGACTGTGAGTTACTGAATCAGACCACCCACTGACTGCATATATATATATATATATATATATATATATACACATACATACACCAGGAATTTCGATACATAAAATGCAAGGTTTACTGAAGTGTTTCCTATCAATCAATCTGATCAGCTCCTCCTGCTTTATAGCATCCTGCCAGATGATCAAACACCACTTTCAACATGTCAAGCTTCCTTAACATAAATTTCCCATAGGATTCTCCCAAACATAGTTGCTTGGTAACTTTATAATGATATAATCAAATATTAAAACAAGATTATATGAAAAAATGTGAATATTCTATGGCAGCATTCATGTGTGTGATCCTAAGGAAATATTTCACATTTTATTCAAAGAACATAATTTTTCTTTAATTTATGTGGAATGGCCTCATGTAGCTGCTGGGTGGAATTGGCTCCTTCAGTTGTCTAGTTTATTCTCTAGTGCGTAATTACATTATTAGTAGTTCAGAGTCATGAGACATTATAGAATTCAGATGCATGAAATTAGTTACCCTGTGACTAAAATAAAATGGATCCTATTGTACAAAAGTTGGCAAGCAAAAACTATTTTGACTGTATAAGAAAACATGTTGTTCATACGGACAAGGACTGTTATATTGCTTCTTTATCATTTGTCAACATTTAGACCCTAACTGATTTTAATTTCTTGTTTGGTAGATGATACTTCACCAGGTCAACTGCGTAGTTCTTCACGGTATTCCCGTACCAAAATCACATGCTCTTCAGTCTATGAATCTCATCTGGGGCTTTACTTTGTGACATGTCTGTAGCTGTTCGGAAGAAAAGTTGGGAAGATCATGTATCTCAATGGATTGGATTGTCTTCTAACACCTCTGGTTGTGATAAATTGTGTTGCCATGGAATTAAAACAAAAAATTTAAAATCAGCTATGGAAGAACATGGAAAGGAGGCTATGAAGGAGACTTTATCAAAGTGCATTCATTTAGAGGAATGTATTGGTTTGTTAGAAGTTGAAAATCAGATCTCGAAGGAGATGGATGAAAATGATAATCTAAGTACTGAAGATTGCAGTTTATCTTCAAACACCAGCATGGAAACATTCATTTTCTTGCCACCTAATGAAAAAGAACTCACGACCAAGAAGGACGAACTTCTGTCTAGCCAAGAAGGAATGGAGGTTAAGTCATTACTTGAAGAAGAAATGAGCAATACACTTCAAGTTAGCAATACCAGTGATGAGGTACAGAAAAACCAATGTACAGATAATGAGAGGGGAGATACTAATTATAAAATCAATGGAGACAATGTGAATGCTTTAGATGAAATGTCCTTCAAGGAAATGCTACAAGGAAATACCGATTTGGAGGAAACTGATATGTCTGGTGAACAGCTGCTGAATTCTGCTCGGATTGCTAAGCAGAGAAGGAAGTCTGATGGATCTAAAGTTGTGTATGAGCAAAATGTCTGCACCGATTCTACTGATAGCTTATGTACTTGTTTATGTACATCTTCTCATCTGGAGCCATCGCAACGAACTAGAAGCTACCATAATGCATCCTTTCTAGGCCAAGTCAATCATAGCTATTATGAGTCCCATGAAGTGAATAATGAATTGAATGTGTCACAAGATGGATTAAAAGAATTAAGTTCAAAAAGTGCTACCCACTCTGTTCCCACCAAGGATAACATGGCTACTTCTGAAGGGATGTATGATCAAGTTAGACTACGTAGGAAAAAGGTAAGAATTATTTTGACTTTTAAATTTGTGATCTCCTCCAATATGCATTTTTACATTACATTGATATCTTGTCCCTTTTTTTACCTTGAAACTTGGTGTGGTTGCAAATTTACTTGAAAAGTATGTGAAATCCTTAAAGCACCACTCCAGCATTTTTTATTGCACCTCTGGAGTGGTGCTTTAAATGTAAGTCATTCTCCGACACTCATCTGCCTTCATCCGGTTCCAGTGTCACCCTATTTGGTCTCTGGCAAAAAGTGACCTGCTCATGGCTCCAGTGATTCATGAAGCTGCTCGGAGGTCACTTTTTAATACAAGTCTATGATAGCCTCATTCCAAAAATGTTACCGCATTGGGCAACGTATATCATGGCAGCATAATGTGAGATCTTTTTGCAGCCATGCGCACCGACAAAGAATTTAGAGAAGCCCATCTATTTATTATGCTTTGTAGTTTTCAGACTCAGAAAAACATCCTGAGCATGTAAGCAGCTTGTTTGAATACAATGGGTACAAGTTTCTATCTGGAAATAAAAATGGATAGAACATGCACAAAAAAAAAAACAAACATCTTATTAACCTCTTAACGACCAGGGGTATTTTTGGTTTTGCATTTTCATTTTTCCCTCCCTTTCCTCACAGAGCCATAACTTTTGTATTTTTCTGTCAATATGGCCATGTGAGGGCTTGTTTTTTGCGATACCAGTTTTACTTTTGAACGACACCATTGGTTTCAACTTGTCTGTACTACAAAACAAGAAAAAAATTCCAAGTGCGGTGAAATTGCATAAAAAAGTGCAATCCCACACTTGTTTTTTGCTTGGATTTTTAGCTAGGTTCACCAAATGCTAAAAGTGACCTGCCATTATGATTCTCCAGGTCAGTACGAGTTCATAGACACCAAACTTGTCTAGGTTCTTTTTTATCTAAGTGGTGAAAAAAATTCCAAAATTTGTTTAAAAAAAAAGTGCCATCTTCCGAGACCCATGAAATGCGCCATCTTCCGAGACCCATAGCGTCTCCATTTTTTGTGATCTGGGGTTGGGTAAGGGCTTATTTTTTGCAATGTCACAATGACCAAAAAATAATAATTCTGGCATTTTGATTTTTTTTTACCACTACGCCGTTTAGCGATTGGGTTAATCCTTTTTTTATTGATAGATCGGGCGATTCTGAAGGCGGTGATACCTAATATGTGTATGTTTGATTTTTTTATTGTTTTATTTTGAATGGGGCGAAAGGGGGGTGATTTGAACATTTATATTTTTTTTTATATTTTTAAATATTTTTTTTACTTTTGGCATGTTTCAATAGCCTCCATGGGAGGCAAAAAGCTGCCATAGCCTGATCGGCTTTGCTACATATGGGCAATGCTCAGATTGCCTACATGTACAGTATTAGAAATACAGCATTGCTATGAGCGTCGACCACCAGGTGGCGTTCATAGCAATCAGGCATGAACAACCATAGAGGTCTCCAGGAGGAGACCTCTAGTTGTTATGCCAACGCATCGCTGACCCCCGATCACGTGACGGGGTCAGTGATGCGCACATTTCCGGCCGTGCGGCCTGAAGCGCCGGTTAAACGCCACTGTCAGCATTTGACAGCGGCATTTAACTAGTTAATAGATGCAGGTGGATTGTGATTCCACCTGCGCCTATTGCGGACACATGTCAGCTGTTCAAAACAGCTGATATGTCCCGACTTTGATGCGGGCTCACCACCGGAGCCCTCATCAAAGCAGGGGAGACGTCCAATGACGGACTGTGTCCGTCATTGGACTTCAAGGGGTTAAGGCCTTAAAGGGAATCTGTCAGTAAGATCAAGCCTCAACTCCAAACCACATATAGGGGCATGCAGGTCTTTCATATATAAATTCATCAATGCCTTATATCTGCTATCTATTGCTAAATTCCTGAGAAATTCACTGTTTCATTCATATGCAAATTCAATTTTAAGTGCTCTGGGCGTGACAGAGCACTTAACAAGTTTAATTTATTAGGAATGCAGCAACAGATACATTGTATAAAGGTGTTGGTAGATTTACACTTCAAAGGCCTGAATGCCAACACTGCTACTAACAGATTCTCTTTAATGAGTTTTCTCCAGTGACTCCTTTAATTTACGTTCCAATGATGAGATTTTGTTGAGTTTTTGATGTTGCAGAATTTCTGCACATATCATGTAAATTATATTACTTGCATTTTTTATTGCATATTTGAGTGCATTCTTTTTCAGATGTGTTTTTTTCTTGCGTTTTTGAAGCTGCATTTTTTGTCTCTTGTTGGTGTGTCATGTTTTCACCAAAGCTTCTTTGTTTTTAAAACTTCCTGGTATTTGGCTTTGACAAAATCTTATTGATACAGTCATGTGTGAATTACATGCATTTTGATAAGTTTCCGCCATGGAAATGTACTAAAAACGAGCGTGCATTTTTCACCATAAGGATTTTTTTAATCAAATGTAAGTCTATGGGGAATATCTGCGCAGAAAACCAGCAAGAGAAAGTGACATGTTATGGATTTGATACACGCACCGCAGGTCAAGTTACTCAGAATAAAAGAGAAGCACAGTGGGCATGAGATCTCTGAAAATCCCATTCACTTTGTTGAAACTGTAGTATGCTACGTTTTTGATCCGGCAAATATACACAGTGTCAGAAACTCAACAAAAACGCATCGTGTGCACTAGGGTGACCGTATCTCATATGGGGGGGAAAAAATGTCAGAATCTTGTTCGTCTGGACCCCACAAAACGATTCCCCTTTCCAGATATTGAGAGAGCCAAAATTTGAGCTCGATCAAACGACGTTAACCCGTGCCGCTCGTCGCTCAAAGTTTGAAAAAATCCAAATTGAGGTATTTTAAGATTTAGGTATTTTGCATAGTCTGTTAGACTATAAAGAATGTGACAACAACATTGCAGAAATAGCCCTGACCAAATTTTCGAACCATTTGTGGTATTTGAATGCAGAGTTGGTGGGATTATCGCTTTTTGATCCCACCATTACAGACAATGAAAAGTTGTTAATGGCTAATAAATTGCTCAGTAGCACAGATGAACCATCAGAGCACGCTAACCTACATGAGTTGATAATTTTACATAGTTATCTAATCTATTCTAGAGCTTTTGTTAAAGTAGTTTTTGAAACGTCAGAATATAACGCTCGGCATTTGCTTACAACTTGCAGGACATATTGTTTTTGTTCTTCATCTTTTGTCAGAAGGTCGTTAAGGTCGGTTACTTCCTACCTCTTTTAATTTTTCTTTCCTAACTTTTGGATTTACAACCCTAGCGTGCTCTGATGGTTCATCTGTGCTACTGAGCAATTTATTAGCCATTAACAACTTTTCATTGTCTGTAATGGTGGGATCAAAAAACGATAAGCCCACCAACTCTGCATTCAAATACCACAAATGGTTCGAAAATTTGGTCAGGGCTATTTCTGCAATGTTGTTGTCACATTCTTTATAGTCTAACAGACTATGCAAAATACCTAAATCTTAAAATACCTCAATTTGGATTTTTTCAAACTTTGAGCGACGAGTGGCACGGGTTAACGTCGCTTGATCGAGCTCAAATTTTAGCTATCTCAATATCTGGAAAGGGGAATCGTTTTGTGGGGTCCAGACGGACAAAATTCCGACATTGATTTTTTGCGGTCACCCTAGTGTGCACACAGCCTAAAATTTACTGCAGGTTCGTCAATGCTGTATGATTGTAAATGTAATGCATTTCCTTTCATTGCTAGGGGTCCATTGTCTTATGCTGATCACCACCTGGTATTGTTATGTAGTGCTCTTTTGTAATTGTTTTTAATTGGTTTAGGTCTGATGTATGGTTTCTGGACCTTAAAGTTTTCTATCTAATTTTTATAATTTCGGTCCCATTGTGTTTGTACGCAGAGCTCTTTCTTCCTTTTTTAGTATAATTGAATGTTTAATGCATTGTGTAACAACTGAAGATTTTATATTTATAAAGTCTTTCATTCTGTATATTTGCTTGTATGTTTTTAGAGAGGCCAGTATCAAAAACTCTTGAACGAAATTAAATGGCTCTGTAATTATTGGGTTGTGTCTTTACTATAAACTAACCCTGTCTAGATATACATTTTCCCTTTAGAGACAGAGAGTAACAATTTGTATGTCACAACCCACTATCCCACTTGAGGATTTATTTCCTTCTTGTGGCTATTGCCAGTGAGCATGTGAAGGCTTCCTTAGTATTGCCCAAAATTCTTGTACTAGTCTTTCAACAATAATATATACTGCAAGTACACCTTGATTTCAGTAGGTTATGATAACAAAAGAAGTAAATCCATTGGAGAAATAAGAATTTGGGTTCTCAAGACATTATACTTCTTAAAGTTACGGTATATTATTAAAATATTATGATTGTGATTTTCAGTATCCCTATGGATCCTGAAAATAAAAGGACTGTAGCGTAGTTTTTCCCTGCAAAGCGATGCCCAGGCCACCAGACTGTGCAGGACACTCCAGACCAGCCCAATTTAAATTATCAGGCTATAGAGCAAAAATTACACATTTGTATTACCGTATTTTTCAGACTATAAGACGCACCAGACCATAAAGCGCACCTAGGTTTTAGAGGGGGAAATTAGGGAAAAAAAACCTGAAACAAAAAATGTGATTAATTCTGTACTTAATATCCCTTATCCTGGTAAATATGGTCCCCTCATCCCCATCCTGATACACATGGCCCCCTCATCCCTATCCTGGCATGCATGCCCCCCATCCCCATCCTGATATGCATGCCTCCTCATCTCTATCCTGGCAGGAATGATCCCCCTCATCCTTATCCTGGCAGGAATGATCACCCCATCCCTATCCTGGTATGCAGGTCCCTATCCTTATTCTGGTATGATTGGCCCATCCTTATCCTGGTATGCATGGCCCCATCCCAGTCCTGGTATGCATGGCCCCATCCTTATCCTGGAATGCATGGCCCCATTCCAGTCCTTGTATGCATGGCCCCATCCTTATCCTGGTATGCATGGTCCCATCCTTATTCTGGTAGGATTGGACCCATCCCAGTTCTGGTATGCATGGTCTCATCCTTATCCTGGAAAGACTGGCCCAATCCCAGTCCTGGTATGCATGGTGACATCCTTATCCTGGTATGCATGGTCCCATCCTTATTCTGGTTTGATTGGCCCCATCCAAGTCCTGGTATGCATGGTCTCATCCTTATCCTGGAAAGACTGGCCCCATCCCAGTTCTGGTATGCATGGTCTCATCCTTATCCTTGAATGATTGGCTCCATCCCAGTCCTGGTATGTATGGTTCCATCCTTATCCTGGTATAATTGGCCCCATCCCAGTCCTGGTATGCATGATTCCTTCCTTATCCTGGTATGATTGACCTCATCACAGTCTTGGTATGCATGGCCCCATCCTTGTGTCTTATAGTCCAAAAAATACAGTAATACTTTTTTTCTGCATTTTTTTCTTCTATATTTTAAACAACTTTGATACAGTGTTTTGTACTGTTTTTTTACCTGTTTGAATAAAATGTCAAGACAGATCAGTAGCTGCTGTTTGCCTGCAGAGGTCTTTTGACATACACCCACATAGTCACACATACATACAAGCACACATTATTGCATCCAGCGGAAGAAAAAGCCAGCAGCCATACAGAGGAGTCATACCAGGCAGGATAATTTTCTATCTTGGATTTTTTTTTGTTTTACTTTAATTTACTCTTGGACCACTAGTAAAAAGTCTTAAAGTAGATGACAACCTTTTTTAGTTTTAGTTCAGGGTAGAAGGTAATGCTTTTTATACTGATCTGATCCATTAAAATAAATGTGGAAATTTAAAATTAGGCTTACATCACATCTCATAGATAGCATACATAAGGAATCATCTTTTTTTCACTTCATGGACTTGTAGTGTTATCAATTTTTCTTCTAAAACATGATGTACAGTTGTGGCCAAAAGTATTGACACCCCTGCAATTCTGTCAGATAATTCTCAGTTTCTTCCTAAAAATGATTGCAAACACAAATTCTTTGGTATTATTATCTTCATTTAATTTGTCTTAAATGAAAAAACACAAAAAGAATTGTCCTAAAGCCAAATTGGATATAATTCCACACCAAACATAAAATAGAGGGTGGACAAAAGTATTGGCACTGTTCGAAAAATCATGTGATGCTTCTCTAATTTGTGTAATTAACAGCACCTGTAACTTACCTGTGGCACCTAACAGGTGTTGGCAATAGCTAAATCACACTTGCAGCCAGTTGACATGGATTAAAGTAGACTCAACCTCTGTCCTGTGTCCTTGTGTGTACCACATTGTGCATGGAGAAAAGAAAGAAGACCAAAGAACTGTCTGAGGACTTGAGAAACCAAATTGTGAGGAAGCTTGAGCAATCTCAAGGCTACAAGTCCATCTCCAAAGACCTGAATATTCCTGTGTCTACCGTGCGTAGTGTCATCAAGAAGTTTAAAGCCCATGGCACTGTGGCTAACCTCCCTAGATGTGGATGGAAAAGAAAAATTGACAAGAGATTTCAACGCAAGATTGTGAGGATGTTGGATAAAGAACCTCGACTAACATCCAAACAAGTTCAAGCTGCCCTGCAGTCCGAGGGTACAACAGTGTCAACCCGTGCTATCCGTCGGCGTCTGAATGAAAAGGGACTGTATGGTAGGAGACCCAGGAAGACCTCACTTCTTACCCCGAGACATAAAAAAGCCAGGCTGGAGTTTGCCAAAACTTACCTGAAAAAGCCTGAAACATTTTGGAAGAATGTTCTCTGGTCAGATGAGACAAAAGTAGAGCTTTTTGGGCAAAGGCATCAACATTCAGTTTACAGGAGAAAAAAAGAGGCATTCAAAGAAAAGAACACAGTCCCTACAGTCAAACATGGCGGAGGTTCCCTGATGCTTTGGGGTTGCTTTGCTGCCTTTGGCACTGGACTGCTTGACCGTGTGCATGGCATTATGAAGTCAGAAGACTATCAACAAATTTTGCAGCATAATGTAGGGCCCAGTGTGAGAAAGCTGGGTCTCCCTCAGAGGTCATTGGTCTTCCAGCAGGGCAATGACCCAAAACACACTTCAAAAAGCACTAGAAAATGGTTTGAGAGAAAGCACTGGAGACTTGTAAGGTGGCCAGCAATGAGTCCAGACCTGAATCCCATAGACCACCTGTGGAGAGAGCTACAAATGGCAGTTTGGAGAAGGCACCCTTCAAATATCAGGGACCTGGAGCAGTTTGCCAAAGAAGAATGGTCTAAAATTCCAGCAGAGCATTGTAAGAAACTCATTGATGGTTACCAGAAGTGGTTGGTCGCAGTTACTTTGGCTAAAGGTTGTGCAACCAAGTATTAGGATGAGGGTGCCAATACTTTTGTCTGGCCCATTTTGGAGTTTTGTGTGAAATGATCAATGTTTTGCTTTTTGCTTCATTCTCTTTTGTGTTTTTTCATTTAAGACAAATTAAATGAAGATAATAATACCAAAGAATTTGTGTTTGCAGTCATTTTCAGGAAGAAACTGAGTATTATCTGACAGAATTGCAGGGGTGTCAATACTTTTGGCCACAACTGTAAGTATGTTTTGAATAAAGTAAATTGCTTTTTTTTCTTGGTTCACTCTTATTTGTTTAAACATGTAATTTGTCATTTGAACTCAAAGGAATGGAGAAAAAAATAATCCAATAAATGGCTAATCCAAAGGAATGAAAAAAAAAAAAAAATAGTGAAGATTTGTACTATTGCCATTAGCCCTTACAACAGACAGATTGCTGCAAAGTTTCCTTTACATATCAGATGGACTAGAAAAGAAAAATAATAAAATAACAAATACAAAATACAGAGGAAAACACTGATCCTTGAGCACAACTATTTGGGGAAGCCAAGATTAGGTTTCAAGGTTTGGTTCGGCGAACGTCCCGAAGTTCTCCAAACATGTTCACCAAACAGTTTGTTGAATGTATCTGAACCCCCATTAAATTCAAAGCCAAAACCAAACATACACACAATTCCTTAAGGAGTGACAAAAAGCTTCCCAGACAGCACAAATTAGGGGCAGACACCATGAAAAGTGGCATCAATTGACCCACAGTAGAAATTTGATAATGACAAAGCGTCAGCCATGGGCCATGCATGAGGTATCAGGGTCTGGGACACGATTTAGACCTTTGAAATCAAATTTCAATTATGATGTGTTGGGGGAGGTAACAGTGTTAGCCTTCTTTGCAAGTGTAGGGTCGGTGGGCCGGACTGGGGGTGGTCCCTCTGTATGCCGCGCAGTAATGTACAGACACAAGATTGAGGCAGCTTTTGGGTGCAACAGGTCCAAGTTTATTTACCGCCGTCCGACTGACGGCTCTGACAACACACCGCAATTCCTTCACGACCCATCGTTTACAGGCCCCGGTACACACACACCGTACTTTCACTTGGGACGTAGATACACACCGTCCCTTTCTCAGCTTAGTGACGTTCCTGCCAGTTTGGTCACTGTGGCCGCCTTAGGCCTGTACACCAATAGTAATTTTACTGGTCAGCTGTCATCGTCAAATTCGGTATGCTTTCCCTCGGGACCTCGTCTGTACTGCGGTACTTGGTGTCAGGACCACCCCCCCGACTTCTTCTCTCCTCAGTCCCCTGGTTGAGCTTTCCTCACAACACCCAGTTTGCCACAGGCTCCTCTCCTCTTGAGCTCCTCCCGGGGACTGAAACTTTCTGGAACCCTCCTGTCAAATTTATAACTTTCCTGGTTCCCTGTAACTCCGCCCCCATGACCAACAGTTTCTAAAGCCCTAAGCTGCTGTCAAGTCCTGAACTCACACTCCTCCCTGCCATCTTGTGGTCAACCCCAGGTACTGTACGTCACCTACACTTTCCTAGCTGTTTCCCCACTGTCATAACTGCTATCTGCCTAAAATGTGCAAACCCTCCTTCCTACTTACTGACAAGTCCGTCCGTCAGGTCACCTTCCCTACACTCTCCCTTCCTTTGTCTATTGTCATCCTCGACAATCTTCGTCCCTGCCTGCGTCGTTCTGAAACTTCCCCTACTTTCTGTTGTCGGACCGGTGATTGGGCCAAACCCATCATCTGCAGGGGCCGAACCAAACCGGGAGCACCATGCTCCGAGCAGCCTACTGCCACTCGCCAGCGCGCACGCCACATGACAACTCCTTTCAAGTTGGGCTAGGTACACCCGGATTCTCTCTATGGCATGTATCTTCCCCTACTCTCCCCTTCTGTCGCCTTCCACTATCCGGCACGCCATGATCGAGGCCTTACACCTTACCAGATAATTGTCAGTGTCCGCTTCCTGCTTCAGGAATGTCCGTGCTGTTAGGGACCTTACTTGGGACTTTTGTCTGTCTCACATCTTCCATCTCTTTACCTTCCTCTTGGTAACAAGTCATGGTCGGCGTCTCGGTCACACAGACCCTCTCATCTCATAGACCCCTTTGGTCTCACACTTCCTTTGGTCACACAGACCTTCCCGTACCCGGACCTGTTATACTTTACTTTTGCATATTATATAACAAAACAACTCTATAATAGCACAAGTACCCCTTTTTTCTTTTTTTTTTTTCATTCGCTGTTTTTTTTTAACCAGCATGCAACAAAAACATAACAAGTTTCCTCTCCCCCTTCCTTAGACATTGACACTCCCTTTCTTTTTCTTTATAGCATCCCCGTGATGTCAGGCAAAACAAGAGGAAAAAAAAACAACAACATTCTCCGTCACTCAGGGCGCAAACTGTCCCCATATTCTGCATAAACATTGCAGCGAATTCCCGACAGTCCATGCCATCTCCTGGTGGCTGGTAGCAAGGGACCCCACAGCCGTGGAGCTCCCGGGATGCAGGGAGTGTTCTTAAAGTCCTTTCTACGGGGGCTCGTGATCTTCGGGTTCGGCGAGCACGGCTATCGCATAGTAGCCGCGGGGGCAGTACTCCTTATAATAGGACACCAAGTCCCCTTCTTGCAAAGCTCGGCCATGGCGAATAGAGGTCACATTTAGATAAACTTTCTGGCTGGTAGCAAGATCTCGAATAAACCCGTATCCCTTTGATATATTTGTGTATACGAGCCGTCCCAGAGATCGTGTAGCCGCCATGCCAGCCTCTCCCTTTGTATGGAGCAGGTTCCACACTTCCTGCTCTCTGGCTTTTTTCTTCTTTATGACCTCCGCCACCCAAACGGAGGGTCCGGTATAGGCCCTAGAGTCCGGTGGGCGGGACTTTGCCGGGGGTGAAAGCGGGGCAGAGGCGGTCGTTGATGTCAGTGGCCCAGCAGCCGCTGGGGCCGGGCGGCGGGCCGGGACACCCGTATTTACTGAAGAGTGGGCCACAGGACCCGGCAAGTAGGCCGCAGCCGACTCCAGCGCCGGCATAGTAGCGGCCGCGGGGTAGGCCGCACCTGAAGTTCCAGATGGAGCCGGAGTAGCTGCCGGTTTCTGGGGTGAGATTTCTTCTGAAAGGGGAAACACAGCAGCGCCTTCCGGAGGCAGGCTCCGCACCGGGCGTGGCGCCACCGGGCGGGGTGGCTCAGGGCCGGGACCAGAGGCCCTGCTCAGCTCAGCGTAGACAGTAAGGGCCTCCTTGGCCAGGCTTTCAGGGACACAGGGGGCCGCGTGCTGCGGCTGAGTGGTGGGGTCTGCTTGCCGAGCCGGAGGAACTCTCACCTTCCCCGACGCTGCGACCTCCGTCATATCTTCCCGCGGTTCCTCCCGCAGCCTCCGTTCTTCACCCCACCATCCGGCGGGGTTAGCCTCCAGGCTCAGGGGCTCCGCGGGGAGACTCTCTGATGGTATCTTTGGCGGCCACTCCTGCGGGGTCCGCAAGGGCTTCGCTCCTCCACCCGAGATCCGACTGCCTGCCTGTGACTCTGAAGAATTGGTCTTCTGGCGAAGCTCGACCTCCCGACGCCATCGCCACTCCAGGCGCTCGATGCCTCGACAACCACAGCGTCGCATCCCATCCGGTGGGCAGCAATCGAATGGCGCCAAGCAGCCACAGCCAATCTTTTCCTCTGTGACACTCCCTCTGCTGGGTGGGGCGATGGCAGGCTTTTCCACCCATCTGCCTGGGTCCAGTATGTGGGAACGTCGGCCTCCTGGTACATATCGCTTTCCCCAGGGGTACGTTGGAGGGGGTCCCAGTCCATCCGGAACGACGGCAAACATCTGGATCTCTCTCCTGCATTGGAGCAACACTGCCATCTTGCACACAACCTGGTACCACCCCGGATCCTCTGCCAGCACCGCAGTTCCGCCACAGCGTTCCCAGTTTATAATCCACAGGTTAGTGATTTGTAATCCACAGGTGTTTAAGATCCAAACAAAGCAGTCCAGTTCCTCTTTCATCTCTCAGAGGCAGGCTTGCCGCAAAAGATATCGTATTAGCGGCGGCGATCCTGCCGACTACGCCAAGTGTAGGGTCGGTGGGCCGGACTGGGGGGTGGTCGCTCTGTATGCTGCACAGTAATGTAAAGACACAAGATGGAGGCAGCTTTCGGGTGCAACAGGTCCAAGTTTATTTACCGCTGTCCGACTGACAGCTCTGACAACACACCGCAATTCCTTCACGGCCCTCCGTTTACAGGCCCCGGTACACACACACCGTACTTTCACTTGGGACGTAGATACACACACCGTCCCTTTGCCAGCTTAGTGACGTTCCTGCCCGTTTGGTCACTGTGGCCGCCTTAGGCCTGTACACCAACAGTAATTTTACTGGTCAGCTGTCGTCGTCAAATTCGGTATGCTTTCCCTCGGGACCTCGTCTGTACTGTGGTACTTCATGTCAGGACCACCCCCCTGACTTCTTCTCTCCTCAGTCCCCTGGTTGACCTTTCCTCACAACACCTAGTTTGCCACAGGCTCCTCTCCTCTTGAGCTCCTCCCGGGGACTGGAACTTTCTGGAACCCTCCTGTCAAATTTATAACTTTCCCGGTTTCCTGTAACTCCGCCCCCATGACCAACAGTTTATGAAGCCCTAAGCTGCTGTCAAGTCCTGAACTCACACTCCTCTCTGCCATCTTGTGGTCAACCCCAGGTACTGCATGTCACCTACACTTTCCTAGCTGTTTCCCCACTGTCATAACTGCTATCTGCCTAAAATGTGCAAACCCTCTTTCCTACTTGCTGACAAGTCCGTCCGTCAGGTCACCTTCCCTACACATGGAGCCCTGACACCTCATGCAGCAGCTCAATTTATTTTTCCCAGCCAGACTCAGGTGGCACAAACATCAGTTTCCTAGACAACTATTGGTGGAAAAATGTAAGGATAGTAACACAGGTAGTTTACTCATCAATTGACTGACAGTAAAGCATTTTATAATAGTACAGAAGCAGTCAGCGATGGGCCATGCATGAAGCATCAGAGTCAGCATTTAGTGCTTTTATTTCAAGTTTCAATTAAGATGAAGTGGATACCTCATTCAACAGCTGAAACTGCTTTTTTTTCCAGCCATGCTCAGATGGCACAAATATTAGCTTGGAAGGGCATTAATGTTAGAAAAATGTAAGGATAGTAACACAGGTACTTGACTGAAAGTAAATGCAGGCCTGCCAATGGACCCTACTGCTATAGCACACACATGAAGGAGACTCAACTGGGATTCTCCACATTTCAAAAGATTATTGTCACACTTCACTAAAGTGATATCAATTTCCACTAAGTAGAATCAGTATAATGGACCTCTGACACCCCTTCCACAACAGGCAACCCAAGGAAGACCTGAAGGGCATGACTAGGAGCCTCACCCAGTCTGACCACAGATGCACAGTAGCTAACAACACCGAGATCCAAGGAGAGACAAGGTGCTACTCCAGGACTGACCTTGGGTAGATGGCAGCTGACCACTGGAAATGGGAATCTGGGGTGGCCCAAGGGAATGCCTAACAGATGCAGGCAGGCAGAGTAAGATGATAGGAACTGTAGATGCAAGCAGGATCGGCTGATGGAGAGAACAGCACTGGCAAGTGCAACTGGACCAGCTGCCATTGAGATGAGCACAGGAGGGTGCAGCGGGACTGTCTGCTGTTGAGATGAGTGCTAGTAGGTGCAACTGGACTGCCTCCCATTGAGTTTAGCACAGGCAGGTGCAGCAGGAACAGGTGCCAATGAGGTGAGCACTGGTGAGTGCAGCTGGACCATTTGTCATTGAGGTGAGCATTGGCGGGTGCAGCAGGCTCGGTTGCCAATGAAGTGAGCACTGGTGGGTCCAACTGGACCAGCTGAGGTTAAGGTTAGCTCTAGCGGGTGCAGCAGGCTCGTCTGCCATTGAGATGGGTGCAACTGGATTGACTGTCATTGAGTTGAGTGCTTGGGGGTGTAGCAGGCTGAGATATAAGCTCTGGGACCAGAGAACTGACAAGAGTGTTAGGAAAACAAACTCACAACATTGCATAGGCACCTTCATGTTGAAGGAGATGCTTTAAACAGTAAATGTCCTCCAGCAATTGGCTGTGGACACTTTAGAGGAATGTGCGCTGCCCCTTTAAGAAAGAGGAAGTTTGCGCATGCGCACCCTAAACATAGTATCTGGGGACCTTTGTGCAGTGTACACACCCCGGACATGGCCGCAATGGTGAGTACACTGGTGTCTCTGCAGGGAGAGAGGGATTGCAGGTAAAGATGCGGGCGCTACACAATACACCAGATGGAGACCCAACTTGGAGTCTCCAGATTTCCAAAAATTATTGCCACACACCACAAAAGTGACATCAATTTCCACAGAGTAGAAACAGTATAATGGGCCTCTGACACACCTTCCACTACAGTCTCCACAGTTCAAAAAATTGTTTGCAGCATCAGTAGCAGTAGCAACAGCAGGCACGGAAGCCATGACAAACGTGTCACTGACTACAATAATGCGAGATTAATGCATGACAATAAAATTAGCATCATCACCTAGTCTGCCCAGCCTGCGACTGGGGTGCAAAAGTAATTGGAGATCCATGACTTGTTCATTTTTATGAAAGCTAGGTGATCTACACTTTCAGGGGACAGCGGATGCGCCTATCTGTCAGTACACCACCAGCAGCACTGACGATACATTCTGAGAAAATGCTGGCTGCTCAGCAGCACATAATCTCCAAGGCATGAGCTCAGTCCACTTTTCAATTTTTGAAGACCAAAATGCAAAAGGGCCCAAATTCACCCTGATGACATTTATATTGAACTCGAGATGCTTCTGCACCATCCTCTCCATCGTTCACAGCGTGTCTGACTTGTACTCTGCTCTGCTGGTGCACGTGCTGGTCTAAAAAGTGTATGAAATGACTGACAGAAATTACCTATGCCACTTACATTGCTGCTGCTGTTGCCAATGTTTTTGCGATAGTGACTTGACTTTTCCAGGGCTGGAAGTATAGATTTGTGTTGCACACTGTATGCCTCACTGCTGTCTTGGGGAAAACCACTCTCAAGATTGTCTACAAGCGACTTTTGATACTCCAGTTTGCGCACGTCCCTTTCTGGGGGGGAGCATCTGGTAAAATTTACCCTTGTACCATGGAGCTAACAGAGTGGCAACCCAATAGTCAACACTATTTGTAACCCTAAGAATATTGGCATCAGGTTGAAGATAGTGCAGCAAGAAGGTGCACGTGTCTGGCGCTTCAATGAGGTCCAAGTCCATGGTGTGTTGGTGGCGGGTTAACACTCAAGTGTGCTTCTTCTGCCAACAACAGACATGATGATTGCGCATGTGCGGCCAATCAAATTTGCATATTGAAATTAAAGCAATTTTTGCTTTTACTGAGTCGTTTTTTGCAAAGTTGTCATTGGATCATTCTGTTCGGTTTCAAAACCCTCAAAACCCATCAACCTTTGATGCCCTTGTGAACTGCAGACCCTTGCCGGTGCTGGCCATAGCCACAGTTGTAGCTGAGGGTGCAGTGCTTATTGTGGTTGCATCACTCTGTGTCTGTGTGGGAAGCCGCAACGTAACCTCCTCATCTTCCTCCACCTCCTCTGCTGAGCTACTCAGCTGTGTGCCTCTGGGTTCACACCAAGTGGAATCTACAACCTCATTGTCATTTTTTCTGTTCTCCCACTCTTCGCTCTGAGGGTCATCCTCTTCCTTTTCCTGCCCTGACAGCACAGCACAGTCTGCATGTGCCTTTGGTGTCTGAGTATCATCAGTATCACCTCCATGTCAAGGGTTTAACATCTGGTGGCTAGGGTCTAGATTCTGCTCGGACTCTTTATGACACTCATCTAAAGGTGTACCAATGTGCGACTGCTGAAGAAAGGGAGTTGAGTAGCCTGTACAGTGACAGATGTTGTCAGTTACCTTTGGATAGGACAAGATGGTGTTTGTTCATTTGAGTTTTCATTAACATTAATCCCTAACCCACGTACATGTCGAACACCAAGATTATTCCTCCTTCCAACACGACCTTGCCTTTTCTCACTCATGCTGTAATTACTCCTCTTCTAACCTGCTGTTTCACAACCTTATGCCCAAACCTGTCACAAAATGAACAATTAATATTTATTTTATTACATAGTTTGCCTGAACAACACACTTAGACCTAAAGATTTAGATTAGCCAAACGGGCCTCCTGATTCCTGACTGCAACACAGTTTTAGCCCAAATGATTTGAATTAGCAAATGAGGCCTCCTGACTGCAACACAGTTTTAGCACAATTGACTTGGATTAGCAAATAGGGCCTCCTGGATGAACCCCAAAATTAGGTCTAATGATTTTGATTAGCAAATCAGGCCTCCTGAATCCTGACTGCAAAACAGTTTTAGCCCAAACAATTTTGATTAGCAAATGGGGCATCTTGACAGCACAACAGTTTTAGCACAAACGATTTGAAAAAGCAAATAGGGCCTCCTGGCTGAACCCCAATATTAGGCCTAACTATTATGATTAGCAAATGGAGACTCCTGATTCCTCACTGCAACACAGTTTTAGCCCAATTAATTTTGATTAGCAAATGGGGGCCTCCTGGCTGAACCCCAATATTAGGTCTAATGATTTTGAATAGCAAACGAGGCAACCTGATTTCTCACTGCAGCACAGTTTTAGCTCAAATTATTTGGATTAGCAAATAGGGCCTTCTGCAACACAGTTTTAGCACAATCTAGATGCTGGAAGACTGATTTCACACAGGACAAGATTGTCAGAGACACCGCACTGAACTTGCTCACTGAGCCAGTGTGCGTGTCCTGAGTAAAGCGAAAGCGTGCTCAAAGCTACCTGTGGAGCGGGCAGAAACCGAATAGATGCGTACTTCAGAGCCGCAGGACCTGAAGCACGTGACTGCTAGAGGCGTGGCCTAAACTCCACAGAGCTAGGAGCTGCAAGATAACTCCTAGCAGAGTAACTGCGAAACAAAGTTACCAAGGGGCATAGACAGTGAGAATAGTCAGGACATAGCCAATGAGTCACACACAGAGATAGCTGCAAGGTACCAAAGGGGGCGAGCAGAGAGTAGTCAGGTCACAGGCAATGAGTCATACACAGATAATAACGCAGTACAAAATCAACAGGCAAACTCACAATGGGAAACAGAGCCAGGTCAGAACCATATAAACAAGCTATAGCAACAAACAGGCATACGGGGGTCAGCACACTAGGCCAAAGGCAAAAGTATAACTGGCAGGGATTGAAGCTACCCAGGGGTTTATGAAGCTCTCCCAGAACCAGAAAGAGGCCACAATCATTAACCCCAAGTGTGCAGGTCAAAACCTGCACAGAGCTCCAGACATTAACCCCCGGTGTGCAGCTCAAAAACCTGCACTGGGATCATGACAGTACCCCCCTCTCAACGGGGGGCCTCTGGACCCCCAGGCTTCCCCGAGTACTTGGCATGGAACGCCTGAACCAGGCGATCTGCATGTACCGAGCGAGCAGGGACCCATGAGCGCTCTTCTGGTCCATATCCCTTCCAGTGGACCAGGTACTGCAAAGAGCGGCGCACCCGCCGAGAGTCCACAATATGTCTGACCTCATACTCCAATTGACCCTCCACCAGCACTGGAGGAACAACAGTCTCAAAGTTCTCTTTGACAGATCCTGCTGGTTTCAACAGAGACTTATGGAACACATTAGATATTTTTAAGGAGGCGGGGAGACGCAACCTATATGCCACAGGGTTGACTATCGCCATAATCTCGTACGGACCAATGAACTTTGGTCCCAACTTAACTGATGGTACCTTTAAGTTGATGCTACGCGTGGAGAGCCAAACCTTCTCTCCCACCTGAAACATGTCTCCCGAGGCTCTCTTTTTGTCCGCAAAATATTTGTATCTCCCCTGGGCCCGAGAGATATTACGCCGGACTTCAGCCCATAGGTTTTTTAACCATTGAACGGACCCCTCTGCTCCTGGACAACCGGAATCCACCCGAGAAAACTCCCCAAAATGCGGATTAAAGCCATAGTTAATCAGGAATGGGGACATGTTGGTGGACTGACTCACCCGGTTGTTAAAAGCGAATTCAGCCAACGGTAATGCATCACACCAATCTTCCTGTCTGGCGGAGGTCAGACACCTGAGAATTTGTTCCAGGGATTGATTGGTGCGTTCTGTCTGACCATTGCTCTCCGGGTGATATGCCGACGAGAAGGGGAGTGAGATGCCCAATTTCATACAGACCGCCCTCCAAAATTTGGCTACAAACTGCACACCTCTGTCAGACACAACATTCAGGGGTACCTCATGCAATCGGACCACATGCTGCACAAACAACCTTGACAATGTTTCTGCTGAAGGTAATGCTGCCAAGGGAATGAAATGGGCCTGTTTAGAAAACCTATCCACCACCACCCAGATCACGGTATTGCCCCTGGAAGGTGGAAGGCCGGTAATAAAATCCATGGAAAGATGAGTCCATAGCCTATCAGGAACCGGTAAAGGTATGAGTTCCCCAGCCGGTCGGTTATGCGAGCTTTTGGAACGGGCACACATGCCACAAGCAGAAACAAATTCCTTGACATCGGACCTTAATGAAGGCCACCAAAAACCCCTGGCTACTGCCTCTCTAGTGGCCGTGATACCTGGATGAGCACTCAGCCTAGAATCATGAAACTCCTGCAGAAGTCTAGGCCGCAATGAATCTGGAACAAACAGTTTATCGCTTGGCCTGGTTGCCGGAGCTAGGGCCTGAGCCCTTAGGATTTCTTGTTCCAACTCAGTTGAAACTCCCGCCACTACCACCCCTGGGGGAAGAATGGAGGACGGCGGCTCAGGGGGAGACACTGGATCAAAACTTCTGGACAGGGCATCCGCTTTAACATTTTTGGACCCCGGTCGAAAAGTAATTGAGAACTGAAATCATGAAAAAAAAGTGACCAACGGGCCTGTCTAGGAGTAAGCCTCTTAGCAGATTCAAGGTATGCCAAATTTTTGTGATCCGTGACAACCGTGATAGGGTGAGCCGCCCCTTCCAAAAAGTGCCTCCATTCCTCAAACGCCAGCTTGACCGCAAGAAGTTCTCTATTGCCTACATCATAGTTTTTCTCAGCTGAAGAGAACTTCTTGGAGAAGAAGGCACAGGGTTTGAGATTGGTAAGGGTGGCCGGACCCTGGGACAGCACAGCCCCCACCCCCACTTCAGAAGCATCCACCTCCACAATGAATGGTTTGGACGGGTCAGGTTGCACCAACACCGGGGCAGACATAAAACATTTCTTAATCGCTGAGAAGTATTCCTTAGCGAGTACAGACCAATTTTTTACATCAGCTCCCTTCTGGGTAAGATCCGTGAGGGGTTTAACCACTTGTGAGAAACCTTTAATGAATCTCCGGTAATAGTTCGCAAATCCTAAGAAGCGCTGGAGCCCCTTGAGATCTCGAGGCTGAACCCAGTCAGCGATCGCCAGCACCTTCTTAGGATCCATACGAAACCCCTCACAGGACACAATCAACCCCAAAAAAGACAGCTCCTGTACAAAAAACGAACATTTTTCCAATTTGGCGAACAATTGGTTCTCCCTGAGTCTCTGGAGAACTGTCTTTAGATGTTGCAAGTGAGATTGACTGTCCGGGGAATACACCAAAATATCATCCAAATAAATAATAACAAAACGGCCTATCAGATCAGAAAACACAACATTGATGAAATTTTGGAAAATAGCGGGTGCATTAGTTAACCCAAATGGCATTACCAGGTTCTCAAAGAGTCCTTCTGATGTGAGGAATGCCGTTTTCCACTCGTCCCCTTCCCGAACCCTTATCAGATTATAGGCCCCCCGCAGATCTAACTTGGAGAACCATTGGGCCCCAGCTAACTGGTTACATAAGTCTGGGATGAGGGGAAGCGGGTAAGAGTTCCTAACCGTTATCTTGTTCAGTTCCCGAAAGTCGAGGCACGGCCGCAAACCACCATCTTTTTTCTTCACAAAGAAGAACCCTGCTGCCACAGGTGACACAGAAGGCCTGATATGCCCTTTGCGGAGACTCTCAGCTATGTACTCCTTCATGGCTTGGCGCTCAGGCCCAGACAAATTGAACAATCGAGCCTTAGGTAACTTGGCTCCAGGTACTAAATCAATGGCACAATCATAGGGTCTATGTGGTGGCAGCGCCTCAGCCTCACTTTCGGAAAAAACATCTTCGAAATCTTTCAGGTACTCCGGAATACCTTCCAGATCGACAGACGACACAGACACGGATTTAACAGCGTTAACAAGATGTCCCCGGTTACCACATTTATTATTGCATCCCCATTGAGTGATTTCCCCTGTAACCCAATCAATGGTAGGATTATGGCGTTGAAGCCAAGGCATCCCCAGTACCAGTCCTGCAGGCAAGTTATCTAGCACCAGACAACTTAGTTTCTCCACATGAGTGGAACCCACTTTTAGAGAAAAAAGTTCAGACCTGCAACAGATACCGTCTTGGGTAAGAGTAGATGAGTCAATTGCCACAATTTTAACAGGATCGTGAAGCCTGACTGTCCCTATCAATATTAAGAGTCATAACCTTGGTATCAATCAGGCTCACAGCCGAACCGCAGTCAATAAAAGCAGTAGTCTGAATAGGACCATAACCAAGTTCCAGTCCCACCTGCAGCACCATTTTTGCACATGAGGAAAATTGTACCTGAAGGTCTGGGTAGCCTCCTCGATTACTACCCAGACCTAGTCGTTTCCCGCCATCTTGAAGGATGACGGACAGGAGTGGCAGTCCTTCTTCCAATGTCCAGATTTCCCACAATAGAAGCACAACTGCTTTTCCCGGCGGTGTCTTCTTTCCTTTCCCTCACAGGTGACAGTGCTCACCTCCATAGCCATAGGAAGAGTCTGGGTCTCATCTCCACTGAAGGATGAGGGCGATTCCTGTTGCATAATGCCTCTAGCCCGCAGCCTGTGATCCATGCGAACCGCTTGGACCATGGCATCCTCCAGGGAGTCAGGCGGAGGATGAAGTGCCAAAGCATCCTTCAGACGTTCACACAGGCCTCTGTGGAACAGCCCCCGAAGGGCGGCATCACTCCAGGAAATCTCCGCTGCCCAACGTCTGAATTCAGTACAGAACCATTCGGCCGAGTGCTCCCCCTGACAGACACTCATCACTTTGTCCTCAGCCAACCGCACTCTATCAGGCTCATCATAAATAAGCCCTAAGGCTTCAAAAAATGCATCCACAGACATTCTCTCAGGGGCAGAAGAGGAAAGCGAGAATGCCCAGGCTTGTGGGGACCCCCTAAGCAGGGACATCACCACCCCCACCCTCTGTTTCTCATCCCCAGAGGAGCGGGGTCTCAAAGAAAAAAAAAGCTTACAGCCCTCCTTAAATGCCCTGAAATCATCCTTGTTACCAGAAAATATATCTGGCAATTTAACCGGGGATTCAGGTGGGACTAAAATGACATCTCTATTCCCCACCTGCTGGAAGCCTGCGGAAAGTACCCCCTGAACTGAGTCCTCAACCCACCGTTGGGACTGAGCCAGAGCTTGGTGTTCCCAACTAAGCTTCTGCAGTGACTGAGTCAAGCTTTTCACCTGCTCAGATAAAGCACACATTGGGTCCATGCTGCAGAAGTGAGGAGAGAAAAAAAAATTGTAGGCCAGTTATAATGTCAGAGACACCGCACTGAACTTGCTCACTGAGCCAGTGTGTGTGTCCTGAGTAAAGGGAAAGCGTGCTCAAAGCTACCTGTGGAGTGGGCAGAAACCGAATAGATGCGTACTTCAGAGCCGCAGGACCTGAAGCACGTGACTGCTAGGGGCGTGACCTAAACTCCACAGAGCCAGGAGCTGCAAGAGAATTCCTAGCAGAGTAACTGTGAAACAAAGTTACCAAGGCGCATAGACAGTGAGAATAGTCAGGACGGAGCCAATGAGTCACACACAGAGATAGCTGCAAGGTACCAAAGGGGGCGAGCAGAGAGTAGTCAGGTCACAGGCAATGAGTCATACACAGATAATAACGCAGTACAAAATCAACAGGCAAACTCACAACGGGAAACAGAGCCGGGTCAGAACCATATAAACAAGCTATAGCAACAAACAGGCACACGGGGGTCAGCACACTAGGCCAAAGGCAAAAGTATAACTGGCAGGGATTGAAGCTACCCAGGGGTTTATGAAGCTCTCCCAGAACCAGAAAGAGGCCACAATCATTAACCCCAAGTGTGCAGGTCAAAACCTGCACAGAGCTCCAGACATTAACCCCCGGTGTGCAGCTCAAAAACCTGCACTGGGATCATGACAAAGATTATATCTAAATAAATAACAAGGTTACTTGCAGCAGCAGCAAAGAGCTGCCTCTCTGCAATTTTTCAGTGAGAAAATGGCACCAGCAAAACGAGATTTCCATATAAAAATATAGAGAGGGACATGTGACTTCAGCAACCAATCACAGAAGCCCTTGTATCATGACATTGTGGATGGTTTCCGTGCCCTGATTGGGCACATGCATTAAGTTATTAAAGAAAAAAAATGACACTCCGCCACTCCTGTAACCTAAACACACCCCTCCTAAAACATGTCTCCCCAATCATCATACAGCACCACTATCATAGACAAAGTCAAAGGCATTAGTGGAAACAAGATCATTTACCAATCTTTAACTGTTGCAGACTTTAAAGGGAACATGTCACCCCCCCAGGGCATTTTTCAGTTAAAGAACCACCTTCAGCAGCACTAAGGCTGCATTCTGTGAAGGTGGCTCTTCTTTTTCTGACCCCAAGTAACACCGAAATATTAGTCTTTTCAGCTAAGCTTGCAATTTGTTACCATCTTTTCAGTTAGCCATAAAAGGTATCAACCACTGAGGACTCTCAATTCTAGATATTTTTCTATCTACTGGCTAACACAGAACAAAGATATATATCTTTCCTGTAGCTTTATGAAAGACTCCTATAGCTCTTCTCTGCCAGTAGTAATTGTGATGTCGGTACCCCCAGATATGCAGTTGACCTCTTCCACACCTGTAGTGGCCCTTCCTGATAAATTTTCAGGAAACATAGAATCAGTTTACAGTATTCAGAGAAAGCTACAAGTCATTTTTTACCTGGCAACCTTAGTGCTCAGGGGATGAGCCCTACCGGGAAAAGATAATTATGTCCCTCTTTTGAGGAAGTCCTCAAAAATAGGCGTTTTCATTGTCCCCACAAGCCCCAAGACAGATTTATGTTGACACCTTCTTTGATGCCTTAGATTTAACTTATGACGAACCTAACACAATCATGGTAGCTGAGGTGAAGATCGTGATTCTGACTCTACTGTGTTCTCACTGGAAAATTTTAAAAGGACTGCCCAATTCATCCTCAAGTTAGCAAGCATTGGGAAATACCTAAGTCTGGATGATTTTGCAGGAGGTTACCCAGATTTCCAGGTAAACATTTTCTCCTCCCATAAAGTACTGCTTAAAACAAACCTGTCAGCAGTATTTTGCTACAGTAAGTATACTAAAGGCATTGTCAGGTTGCTGCTGTTATATCGATTAAAATGATACCAGGATTGAAGAAGTTCGTCTTGTGGTTCTTGTGTAATCAGTGTTAGAAGTTTTCAGTTAGGTTGGGTACACATTGCGTTTATGGGAAGTGTTTAATGCATCCGTTACATAGCGTCATTAACGCTATGTAACGGATGCGTTAACGCACCCATAGACTGCAATAGACGAGCACATCGCCAGCGCATGTCATAATCGGCATGCGTTCACGATGTGCTGTCATTCTGTGATGGACCCTCGGACGCAGCCTACAGCGTTCCGGGGTCCGTCACCACTAGCGCATGTAGGGAAGCTGCGCTAGCATGATCGGTAAACGCGATCACAAAATAACAGTAGCGTTAATGCAGTCCGTCAAGACTATGCGTTGAATGGACTGCATTAATGCAATGTGAACCTAGCCTTAATGAGATGCCCATGCTCCTGCTCTAAGCCTGAGAAACCAAAGAAAGACCTGCCTACAGGCCCACCCTGATGAGGAAGATGTTTGTGCTTAGGAACAGGCTTGTGGACAGGTCCTTCCTTGGTTTCTCTGGCTTAGAAAAGGATGATAAGACTCTGCATACAGTCCTTCACTGTAGCACGAGAATCTACCTAACAAGTGCACAAACTCTAGGTCTCCTTACCCTGGTTTAGTGCTCTCCACAAGGCAGAACATTTCCCTTAGGACCACTATTCATGAAAAACATAGATAGAATAGGTCATTAGAAGAACAGATGTATGAATGGGGTCTAAAACTGAAAAGAATGTGGTTGGTGATAAGAGGGAGATTATTTGGCAGGGGTATCATGGCAATTTCAGTGTAATTGAATATTTAAGATTAATATAACTTATAGTAGATGAACAGCTTGAAGATTAACCAAATTCATTAGGATTTGTGCATCAAATGTGAATTTGACACATCATACTCTAATGGACGCTAGATGAAGTAATGATTACTTCATTACTCTTCTCCCCCTTTTTGTGAAGGCACCCATACACCTATAGAAAATGTGTACTATTTAAATAAAGGTGTCCTTGCACTCAAAGGTGAACCTATACGAGTAGTGAGGTAGTATTTGCACTTAGGCCCTTATGATTGATGGCGCCCACAAAGAAGTCACCTACTAATTGGAGGTCAAGTTATGCCCTTCATTGCCTGGGAGCCTTGCAACTTAATGAAAGGCACTTAATTATTGCATTTTAAAACTGAATATCTTTATTTTAGATTTAAGATTTTGATAGAAACAAAGGCATTTCTTTGCGATTCCAAACTTCCGTAAGTCCTTAAGTGATATGTAAACCAGCCATTTCCTGATGACACATTACATATCCCATCACTGAGCTCTACAAGTCATTATTTCTGGAGAAGTAATTATAGCGGGTAGCAATTAGATTTCTCTTCCTGCATTGATTTCAGGGGTCAGAGATCAGTGGAGGAGAGAAAACGCAGTGCTATATGGCATCCACAGGATTTGCTTGTGAAGCACTTGTCCACTTCTGCCTTGTCAATTCTAAAGCTGAGCAAGAGAGGGCCAAGTTTCTAAAAGGCTGGTTTGTATTATCTGGACCATATTTCTTATGCATAATTCTTTTTTTTATAAGGTCCCATAACCCAACACAGCTAAAATATTTCTTCCGAATGTATGTCCTCAGAATGCCTGCCAGACTATTTTATCCTATAACTTTAAATACATCTACCATCTATACATTTTTGGCAGTGTATTAAGTGTTTCCAAAGTCCTGCCAAGTTTGTCTAGACTATACCTCTACATCATTTTCATAGGCCATACATGGAAATATATGTATTATTCTGCAAATATCCTCATTCGAGGTTATCAGAGTCATAGTCTTAGAACGTGGAATAAACGGCTTTATATACTCACAATACACAGGAAATCATTTTATTCTGTTTGTAAATTCTTGTAAATGAATAGGATCTTGCTTCACAATGTCTAAGGTGAAGTTTCCACAATGAGTTCTTGGTGAGTTCTTGAAGATACGTATTTTTGCTGCACCCGCCGTGCCTGCCCAGTAGCAGCTATCGGTGTATATAGAAGCGATCCGATTGCTGTTATTGTGCAGGCACCGGCGCCGCCATCTTGCTAGAGGAAAAAAAATTCCTCCTCCAAGATGGCACCGCCGGCACCTGCACAATGGCAGCAATCGGCAATCGCTTTTCAAATGGATTATTTTTTTTTAATATTAGTATAACCACAACCACATTAATTATAAACACAGTACACATGTAATTATGCTGTGTGTGTGTGTGTGTGTGTGTATATATATATATATATATATGTATATATAATATTCATTATTTATACTAGGGGGAGAGGTCACGGATGGATCAGTGACCTGTCAGCAGTCTTCATTATGAATAGCTAATCAGAGCACCAAATGAAGACCCCCCCCACAGGCCGCTCCAGAGCCACCCCAAAGACCCCGGAGGGGTATGTGATTCCCCGGCCCCACCGCCTTTAAGCAGTGCATAGTAACAAGGGTCACATGACTCAGATATACAAATTCCTTATACAGGCTTTAAGCAGTGCATAGAAACAGCAAGCGGCCATAGTAATAGAAGTCACATGACTGGGATACATAGATTCATTTGACTATTCCTGAAAAGGGAATTATCTAATCTCAGAGCCCACTACTGTTGAATACATATTAATATGGGAATTGGCCCAATGATTACATCATCTCTTGTAACAGAAAGCAATATTATGGCTGGTCGAAACATCGCATTTATGGCAGAATAAATGGAACCTTGAAATTTTTTTCACCTGAATTGGATGCTGTCTCTTTCTTTTACTGAATTTATTCAAACTGGACTCCTTGGAACTTCTTTGACAGTGCGTCCTTTTTTGAGGTCACTGTATGTGCTCTTTGTCATTGTCCAATATTGGAGTGCTGCGAGCCACCTCTATTTTTGTCCTGGCTATATCAGTGTCTGTGATTTCACATGATCTGACTTTTGCTTTCCTATTGTTGCTTTTGACTAATCTCCTGCTATTCAACTCCTGTGACTCAAAATTCCTGTGTTAACTTTGTTCCCTTGGGTTTCTGTTGCTGATACTGACCCTTGCTAGTTTTAGTTTCCTTGCTGCAGGCTCACTCACCCAGCCAGCAGCTACTCTAGGATGCAACCATGGGGCCACATTGTAAGTCCAGATCCCTGCATGGTGAATTCCTCTGGGATCTGCTAGACCAAATGGCTAGTGCTGAGTATGTTTGAGATATTATTCAGGAGCTGTCGGCCTCAGACAGACTTTACACTTAAGGCCCCTTTACATTTAGCGATGCACCAGCGATTCGACCAGCAATACGACCCGGTCAGGATCGCTGGTGCATCACTAAATGATCGCTAGTGAGCTGTCACACAGACAGAGCTCACAGCGATGCAGCAGCGACACAGCACACGATACTCACCTTTCACACACAGCGATCCTGACGTCCTCCCGCTCGCCTCCATGCGTCGCTCGTCTCACACAGCAGGAAGCCCAGCAGGAAGCAGACGATGAGAAATGGAGCCGCCCGATCTCGCACGATCAGCGATGGACAGCGGGGGAGCCGGTCGGAGGTAAGTATCACACATAGCGATAGCGATAGCGCTATAACGTCACAAAATCAGTGACGTTTTAGCGATATTGCTAGCGATATCGCTATGTGTAAAACCCCCTTTAGTTTTTGTATCCACTATTTTTCTTGCTTGATTGTAAATTTGCTTAGATAAAATCATCTATTACCTTTGTGTCTTGTCTCTTTGTTTTCTTTGAGTTTGTAAACTGCATCTGATCCCTGTAAATAATGGATCAATACTGACATTAATAAAATGTGTTTGCCTATAGAAAGATGAGTCCTTATCCTCACTCCTAAGGCTGGGTTCACACTGCGTTAAGGGTGTACGTTTAACGCATCCATTAAATAGCGGCATTAACACTATGTAACGGATGCATTAACGCACCCATAGACTTCTATAGACGAGCGCATCGCTAACACATGCCATAATCGGCATCTGTTAGCGATGTGCCGTCATTCTGTGACGGACCCTCGGACGCGGTCTGCAGCGTCTGAGGCTACGTCACCGCTAGCGCATATCAAGCATCTGTGCTAGCGGGATCACATAACGCGATCACAAATCAGGAGTAGCATTAACGCAGTCCGCCAACGCTATGCGTTGAGCGGACTGCATTAGCGCAGTATGAACTCTGCCTAATATTCATTGTAATACAGTCATTCATACTCACACTGACACTCATTCAATATTTTAATATAAAACTATACAAATAGTTTTTTTAATATAACACTATACAAAATAAAATATTTTCTAATACTTTTCTTCGTAAAATAATATTAAACCTCAAGTAATTACTTTCATTCCTCCGGTAACAATAACCCTTAGGTCACCTCCTAGAAAGGCCAGAATGAATATAAAGTCTGTGCTGAATATAAAGTGATGCCGATATAGGAAATAGAAAATAGAAAACAGTTAAATCTCTGCAGATGGTAAACACATTGTAGCAACATTATATAGTTCTTGGAAAAAATGTCTTTTTCAGGTATTCACTGCCAAATTGCTTATTTTCAGCTTGGGACTAGACAACCCCCTCAAGACTTTTACCCTATCATCTTTTATGCAGTAGTATAGTAAGAACATCTTTGCTACAATACTCAATGCAAATAAATCCTGACATTTCTGGTTTTCTGTAAAAAAAAATAATAAGCAAATACAAACTTAACAAACATATAGTGGAAAGTTCTGCAATTTCATTATGTAATTTGTTTCCACTATTACAACGTTTTAAACATGTATGATTGCTACCAGTGAAATAATACATTTTAATGTCTTGGGTGCATGCACTGACTACTTTCTTCCCAAGCTCAAGCTGACCAACAATCAGGCTCTGATTGGGGTGCCTAGGGCCCACCAGGGGAATTAAATCTAGGGGCCCACTCTACAGCTACTATAAACATTTTTTATATATAATATAAGGAAAGTGTTGTTAATCATACTTGTAATATATCTCATTAGGAAAATAAGTTTCTGGGAGCAACAAATGATAAGTTTGGATTTTCCTGAGCTCCCAGCTTTCTCTTCACCGGGCCCCTGATTTATAGCTTTTCATTTTAAACTGAATTAACAGCGGGGGCAGAAAAAGTCAGGAACAGATGAATATTCAGGACTGATCATTATGTACTGGAACTTCCAATGCAAGATTTTGGTACAACGGAGTGACCCAGCATTTTCCTATGGGGATCTGTCACTAGTTTGTTACCCTTAGATAGGATACCATAAATTCAGTGACAGATACCCTGTAACAGAATCCCTGGATACCACCTTTAGGCCACATGCACACACTGAGTATTTGGTGAGCTTTTTACCCCAGTATTTGTAAGCCAAAACCAGGAGTGGGTGAAAAATGCAGAAGTGGTGCAAACGTTTCTATTATGCTTTTCCTCTGACCGCTTCCACTCCTGGTTGTGGCTCACAAACACTGGGGTAAAAAACTCACCAAAAACTCAATGTGTGCACATGGCCTAAGGCTGGAGACACACTAGCAATTTTAAAATCAGTCCGATTTTGATGCAGGAGAGTCGGTCGAAAGTAATGCAAGTGTCATGCGGTTTTTCTGTGAGTACAATCCGATTTTCACACCTAGCATCCAATTTACATCAGAATGCAGTGCGATTGCTATCTGATTGCATTGCGATTTTAACATGAGCTTTTACATACAGCAGTTCTCTGTCATTTACACATCATTTTCAAACGAAATATTCTCCAAACCACACACATATATATATATATATATATATATATATATATATTTATTTATATATTTATATATATATGACAAGTTTTCATGGTGATCTGCTGTGAAGACACAGAGCATGAACTGCAGTCACCTCACTACTGGCATTTTCCCACGGTACAGAGGTCACCGCAGATCAGGCTGTGAGGGAGTGTAGCTTCAGTGACATCACCGCTAGTCACTGATGCTCCGCTCCCAGCATCTCCTCATTCACCAGTGGTTTTTAGCCAGGGTGGTCGCATCTTGTCACCATCCAAGTTGAAAACTGTATATCCCCCAGATATGGATTACTGCATGCGACACAGGTATGGTATATTGTTGGTTTATTATTTTACTTTTATTACATGAGATCGAGGGCTTCACAGGAAATAGGTGAGGTCAAAAATATGGTTTAACCCCTTACTGCCATTGGATGTAACAGTATGCGTCCAATGGCAGTACCCCTGCTTTGATGAGCATATGCAGGTTCCCCGCATCATGTTCTCACATGCTTTTTGCATTTAATAGCTTTCTGTGTCTGTACTGTTACATATTTAGACTGTTAACTGGTTCATGCAGCAACAAGAACATCTGACTCTTACACTAGGGATGGTCCAAACAATAAAAACAATAAAAGCAATTGTTACCTTCCACCTTTCGTGTCTCCCCTTTTCCCTTATAGATTGTAAGCTTGTGAGCAGGGCCCTCATTCCTATTGGTATCTGTTTTGATCTATGTGTTTATTGCTATGCTGTAATGTCTATTGTCTGTACAAGTCCCCTCTATAATGTAAAGTGCTGCGAAATATGTTGGCAATATGGAAATAAAATTATTATTATTAAAGATAGGACGTCAGCTGTTTTCAACAGCTAACATGTGCCCGCAATAGGCGCAGGTGGAATCGTGATCCACCTGGGCCTATTAACTAGTTAAATCCCACTGTCAAATGCTGACAGCAGGCTTTAACTAGAGCTGAAATTTGTGCATCGCCAACCCCCGTCACGTGATCGGGGGTCAGCGATGCGTTGACATAACAACCTGAGGTCTCCTAGAGGCCTCTATAGTTATTGATGAGGCATTGCTATGAGCGTTACCCGGTGGTCGGCGCTCATAGCAATGCAGTAATTCTGCTACATATAGACGATCTGCCCATCGCCTATATGTAGCAGAGCTGATCAAGTAATGGATGCTTCTAGCCTCCCATGGAGGCTATTGAAGCATGCCAAAATTAAAAAAAAGTTTTAACAGATATGAAAAAAAAAATAAATAAAGTATAAATTACGCCCCTTTCGCCCCGTTCAAAATAAAACCATAAAAAAAAATCACAGATATACATGTTAAGTATCGCCGTATTCAGAATCGCCCAATCTATCAATAAAAAAAAGGATTGACCCCATCGCTAAACGGCGTAGCGGGAAAAAAAATCAAAGCGCAAGAATTATGTTTTTTTTGGTCGCTGCAACATTGCATTAAAATGCAATAGCGGGCGATCAAAGATCGTATCTGCACATAAACGGTATCGTTAGAAATGTCAGCACAGCATGCAAAGAATAAGCCCTCACCCAACCCCAGATCACGAAAAATGGAAACGCTATGGGTATCGGAAAATGGCGCAATTTGGGGTTTTTTTGTTAGCAAACTTTGGAATTTCTTTTCACCAATTAGATAAAAAAGAACCTAAACATGTTTGGTGTCTATGAACTCGAATTGACCTGGAGAATCATAATAGCAGGTCAGTTTTAGCATTTAGTGAACCTAGCCAAAAAGCCAAACAAAAAACAAGCGTGGGATTGCACTTTTTTGCAATTTCATCGCACTTGGAATTTTTTTCCCATTTTCGAGTACACAATATGCTGAAACCAATGATGTTGTTCAAAAGTACAACTCGGACTGCAAAAAATAAGCCCTCACATGGCTATATTTATGGAAAAATATAAAAATTATGGCTCTGGGAAGAAGGGGAGCGAAAAATGAAAACGTAAAAACGAAATACCTCCGGGGCTTAAGGGGTTAATTAAGAATATTAATGTAGTCTGTGTCTTTATTTTAATTAAAGGATTTTTTTACTGGGTGTCTGTGTTTTCTTTACAATTTGACTATGGGGTTAGTAATAGGGGTGTCTTATTGACGCCTCTCCATTACTAACCTCGAGGCTTGATGTCACAAAGGTAACATCAACCCCCACAACTATTACCCCCACTTACCATTGCTACAGGGCAAGTGAAAAGAGCAAAGCTAAGTGCCAGAATTGGCGCATCTTAGAGATGCACCTTTTCTGGGGTGGCTGAGAACTTATGTTTGTAGCCAGGGGAGCCAGTATCCATGGCCCCTTCCTAGGCTATTAATATCAGTCCGCAGCTGTCTGCATAGCCTTTGCTGGCTAATAATTATAGGGGGACCCGACATCATTTTTTTGGGGGTCCCCATTTTAATAGCCAGTAAAGGCTAAGTATACAGCTGTGAGCTGATATTAATAGCCTGGCAAGCTCCATGGGTATTACCCCCTTCCTAGGCTATAAACATTAGCCACCAGCCGTCGGCTTACCCTCTGCTGATTATGAAAATTGCGCGGGAGCCCATACCATTTTTTTCAGAAAAATAATCTTTTATTAGTTAAATACATATCCTGTAATTTGCACACACACTGTACTAATTGTATTTGTCACTGACATCTATACATCTAACTATTCCATTTGTATTTACTGTAATCCATCTCTTCTATCTTGTCCTGCAGTGATTTTACAGAACCCGGCAGATGTATTACCAGCCTTTCTTTTATCTCTGTACACAATATAAATATATAAATATATGCATGTGTGTCACTGACATATATATATATATATATACACATTCTATGTGTATATATCTACAAATAAATAATTGTCTCTAGCTAGCATCAACTCATGTCCTGTTGTAACTCCTATTTAAATGTTGCCGTCTCTTCTCATTAATTCACTTGTAATATAGCCTCATGAAGGCGCTGTATGAGCCCTGAAAGCTTGCAAATATAATTTCTGTGGTTAGCCAATAAAGGTATCAGTCTTTGAATACTTTTCTAATTTTTTGGGACCTCAGTATTTACATCGATTTTTCTTGCTAACATAGTACCACAATATTATTTTGTATTGTACATCCCCAATTATAATAAATCTTTGGAAGAGCACGAAGACACACACAACATGGAGAAGCACACATACACACACGAAGACATGCATACACATGTGCGTGCAGACACACACACACACTTGCAGATTGCACATGCGCAGAAATGGGGACACACACATATACACTCAGACAAGCACACTTACACACAGAAAAATGCACACTTACACATGCAAACATGCACGCAGTGATGCTCATACACACACAGATACGTACACAAAAATTCACACTCAAACAAGCCCACACACACAGAAATGTGGACACGCACACGCACGCAAGAAAGCATGCATACACGTGTGAAGACACATATACACAGAAATGCACACGTAGACACACCCAGGGAGCCACGCACACATACACAATCATATGCAATCAAAGACACACAGAAATGCACACTTAAAAACCAGATGCACGCACAGACACATGCACAGAAGTACATGCACAGAAGTGCATACACAGACACACACAGACATGCAAACACTCAAATACGTACACACATATGTAAACACAGATGCATGCATGCAGACACACACACACAGAAATGTACACACAGACATATGCACGCATACACACAGGGATATACATACTGTATACATACAGGCATATACATACAGGCATATACTATGCATGCATACACATATACCATGCATGCATATAGGCATATACATGCACATATAGGCATATAGTGTCATGATACCAGTGCTGGGTGACCGGCACTTCTGGAGTTAATGTTTTGATCTCAGTGCAGACTCTTAACTGCGCACCTGGGACCTATTATGGTGGCTTCTCATTGGTTCTGGGAAAGCTTCTTATAGCCTCAGGACGCTCCCATCCCCGTCAGTTATACTTTCGCCCTTGGCATTGTGTGGTGACCCCTGAGTGTGTTTGTGTTGTGTTCTGGTTGCTTGATTCTCTGTGTACGACTTGGTCTGTTCTCTGGATATTGCTTTGGATTCTGCTTGGCACCTTCTATGCGTGTTTGGTTTTGACTTCTGCTTGGCCCCGACTATCCATTCTGTCTCTTCCCTGGTACTTTACTGATATCTCTGTGTATGACCTCCATTTTGGCTGACTCTGAGTATTTCTGTATAGTGTCCTGCCATCTCTGAAAGCGGGACGCTAAGCCCCGCCTCCTTGCAGTCACATGACTGTAGGTCTTGTGACTGCTTGCTAAACTCAGCCTCCACAGGTCCTGTGTATCTGTACTTTCCGGCTCTACCTGACCCCGGGCCCCCCTACAGTGCGGGTGAGTCCCTGCTCAGCGGAGGCTGCACGCCGGCGCCAACAGGATCCTGACATATAGATACACATATACCATGCATACATACATACATACAGGCACATACATACAATTCATATAACCATACACAAACATTAGGAGTGAAAGTTAGTTACCTTGGTTTGCCTATAGTCTGGCATAGGGGTAAATTGAAGTACTTTTATACCTGGAAGCAGTAGTGCAGGGCACGCAGAGTGATGTCACTCTTGCTGTGACATGGCCGTGTGTGCGACCCCGGCTGTTCTCCTGCTCCCTGGCCCAGCTCACCACTGTTCAGTGCCTCGTGGCTGTCAAGCAGCATGCGCAGTCCCTTTAAAAGTGCGAGGGTATTTATTTATTTATTTTCTCCCTCCTCCTGCTCTTGTGCAAGGGCCCACCGGGGATTTCCCCAGTACCCTGCCAGGCCAGTCCAACCCTGCCAACAATATTTAGGATTCCTTCCCCCATTGCTCCTTGCATATTTTATTTTTGCTGATCCTGGATGAGGGAAGACCAGGACAACAGCCTATGCAGTATGGCAGATGAGCATGAAAAGCTGGAAGTAATATATGCAGTTAAAGAGCAGTTACATACTGGAACAACAGAGAATCAGTAATCTTACAGCAAGAGCATGGTTAACCACAGGAATAGCAGACGTATAAAGTCTGGTATCTTTCAGAAGGGACAGGATTAACAAGAGCAGAGGAGTTGTAGTGTAGGGTAGCACCATTAACCCCTTCCCGACCAATGATGCCACATAAGCGTCATGAAAACCTGTGCCAATCCGACCAGTGACGCCTACGTGGCGTCATGACTTTAAAGCCCCCCTGCTGGTCGGGTGACCAGGGTCACTAAAAGGTCACCCGACTCGCAGATACAGGGGGCTTTGTTCTTCACCACAGGGGGCGTGGCTTCACCCCCACATGGCTACGATCGCTCTGATTGGCTGTTAAAAGTGAAAAAGCCAATCAGAGCGATAGTAATATTTCATCAATGAAAATTGATGAAATATTACCACCCAGCCATGGCCGATGCTGCAGTAGCATCGGACATGGCTGGAGACCCAGATCCGACCCCCCATGACTCACGGGGCCGATCGGCCCCCGATACCAACTGACGGCAGCAATGTGCCGCTGCCATCATCATCTGCTCCCCTCCTCCTTCTCTCCGCTCCCCCCACCTTCCGACCCCCCTCACCCCCAGGGAACTCCGATGTCCCTCTCCGGCTCCCGGTGTTCCACCGTCCTGCTTCATGGGCGCCGCCATCTTGGAAAATGGCGGGCGCATGCACAGTGCGCCCGCCAGCTGCAGATTCATTCATTCATTTTGATCACTTTGATAAACTCTCACAGTGATCAAAATAGAATGAAAAGTAAATAACCCCCCCCTTTATCACCTCCATAGGCAGGAATAAATAATAAAATAAAGAAATTATTTTTATTTTTCCATTAGGGTTAGGGTTGGAAATAGGGTTAGGGCTAGGGTTAGGGCTAGGTTTGGAAATAGGGTTAGGGTTGGAATTAGGGTTAGGGTTGGAATTAGGGTTAGGGTGGAATTAGGGTTAGAGTGGAATTAGGCTTAGGGTTGAAATTAGGGTTAGGGTTAGAACTAGGTTTAGGGTTGGAATTAGGGTTAGGGTTGAAATTAGGGTTAGGGTTAGGGATAGGGTTAGGGGTGTGTTGGGGTTAGGGTTAGGGTTGGGATTAGGGTTTGGGTGGAATTAGGGTTAGAGTGGAATTAGGGTTAGGGTTGGAATTAGGGTTAGGGTTAGAACTAGGGTTAGGGTTGGAATTAGGGTTAGGGTTGGAATTAGGGTTAGGGATAGCGTTAGGGATGTGTTGGGGTTAGGGCTGTGGTTAGGGGTGTGTTGGGGTTAGGGTTGGAGGTAGAATTGAGGGGTTTCCACTGTTTAGTCACATCAGGGGTCTCCAAACGCGACATGATGCAACCATTGAATCCAGCCAATTTTGCATTCAAAAAGTCAAATGGTGCTCCCTCCCTTCCAAGCCCGGACGTGTGCCCAAACAGTGGTTTACCCCAACATATGGGGTATCAGCATACTCAGGAAAAATTGCACAACAATTTTGATGGTCTAATTTCTCCTGTTACCCTTGGGAAAATAAAAAATTGGGGTCTAAAAAATTATTTTTGTGGAAAAAAAATGATTTTTTTATTTTCACGTCTCTGCGTTATAAACTTCTGTGAAGCACTTGGGGGTTCAAAGTGCTCACCAGACATCTAGATAAGTTCCTTGGAAGCTCTAGCTTCCAAAATGGGGTCACTTGTGGGGGGTTTCTACTGTTTAGGCACATCAGGGGCTCTGCAAACGTAACGATGACCGCAGACCTTTCCATCAAAGTCTGCATTTCAAAACGTCACTACTTCCATTCTGAGCCCTTACGTGTGCCCAAACAATGGTTCCCCCCATATATGGGGTACCAGCATAATCAGGACAAAATGAACAACAACTTTTGTGGTCCAGTTTCTCCTGTTACCCTTGTGAAAATAAAAATTTGCGAGCTAAAAAATAATTTTTTGAGGAAAAAAGTGATTTTTTTATTTTCACAGCTTTGCGTTATAAACTTCTGTGAAGCACTTAGGGGTTCAAAGTGCTCACCACACATCTAGATAAGTTCCTTGGGGGGGTCTAGTTTCCAAAATGGGGTCACTTGTGGGGGGTTCCACAGTTTAGGCACACCAGGGGCTCTGCAAATGTAACATGACGCCCGCAGACCATTACATCAAAATCAGCATTTCACAATGTCACTACTTCCCTTCCGAGCCCCGACGTGTGCCCAAACAGTGGTCCCCCCCACACATGGGGTACCAGCGTACTCAGAACAAACCGGACAACAACTTTTGGGGTCCAATTTATCCTGTTACCCTTGTGAAAAAAAATTGTGGGCTAAAAATCATTTTTTTTTTTAGGAAAAAAAATGATTTTTTATTTTCACGGCTCTGTGTTATAAACTTCTGTAAAGCACTTGGGGCTTCAAGGTGCTCACAACACATCTAGATAAGTTCCTTGGGGGGTCTAGTTTCCAAAATGGGGTCAGTTGTGGGAGTGCTCTAATGTTTAGGCACACAGGGGTTCTCCAAACACGACATGGTGTCCGCTAACGATTAGAGGTAATTTACATTTCAAAAAGTCAAATGGTTCTCCTTCCCTTCTGAGCCCTACCGTGCGCCCAAACAGTGGTTCCCCCACATATGGGGTATCGGTGTACTCAGGACAAACTGGAAAACAACTTTTGTGGTCCAATTTCTCCCGTTTCCCTTGTGAAGATAGAATATATCGTGCTAAAAAATAATTTTTGAGGAAAAAAAATGATTTTTTATTTTCACTGTTCTGCGTTATAAACTTGTGTGAAGCACTTGGGGGTTCAAAGTGCTCACTACACATCTAGATAAGTTCCATGAGGGGTCTAGTTTCCAAACTGGTGTCATTTGTGGGGGGTTTTCACTGTTTAGGCACACAGGGGCTCTCCAAATGCGACATGGTGTCCGATAACGATTGGAGCTAATTTTCCATTCAAAAAGTCAAATAGCGCTCCTTCCCTTCCGGACCCTGCCGTGCACCTAAACAGTGGTTTATGACCACATATGAGGTATCTGTGCACTCAGGAGAAATTGCCCAACAAATTCTAGCATCCATTTTATCCTGTTGCCCATGTGAAAATGAAAAAACTGAGGCTAAAAGAAAATTTTTGTTGGAAAAATTAAAATGTCCATTTTTTCCTTCCACGTTGCTTTGGTTCCTGTGAAACACCTGAAGGGTAATAATCTTCTTGAATGTAGTTTTGAGTAGCTTGAGGGGTGCAGTTTTTAGAATGGTGTCACTTTTGGGTATTTTCTGCCATATAGACCCCTCAAAGTGACTTCAAATGTGAGGTGGTCCCTAAAAAAAATGGTTTTGTAAATTTTGTTGTAAAAATGAGAAATCACTGGTCAAATTTTAACCCTTATAACTTCCTAACAAAAAAAAAATTTTGTTTCCAAAATTGTACTGATGTAAAGTAGACATGTGGGAAATGTTATTTATTAACCACTTTGTGTCACATAACTCCCTGGTTTAACAGAATTAAAATTCAAAATTTGAAAATTGCGTCATTTTCTAAATTTTTGCCAAATTTCTGATTTTTTCACAAATAAACGCAAAAATTATCGACCTAAATTTACCACTAACATGAAGCCCAATATGTCATGAAAAAACAATCTCAGAGTCGCTAGGATCCGTTGAAGCGTTCCTGAGTTATTACCTCATAAAGGGACACTGGTCAGAATTGCAAAACATGACCTGGTCATTAACGTCAAAATAGGCTTGGTTATGAAGGGGTTAAAGCAGGATATAATAAGCTGAGTTAATAATTTATCAAGCATGAATTTAAAAGAAAATCGTCACCCTCCAAATCGATAAAAAAGATAGAAGCCTTTTATTCCTTTTTTAGGGACGTACAGGGAGGCAGAGGGCAGAGGAATGTGGGGAGAAGAGGAAACAGGACGATGTCTGTTCTGCCTAGGACATCTCCCTTTTGCCAGAAACACACCCACTACAAGCAGTTCTGCTACTCTGCCAGAGATTTCAAACACCGTAATGCATTACATCAATTTAAATATCTTCAGGGAGGTACATGGGCAACACTTCCACTTTCTTACAGGTATACCATTGATGCAACCTTGGCAGCCGCACAGTGGCCCAAGAGGTCAAGGGGCCACTTACATTTCTAAAGCAGTTGAAATTGTGCATTATGGATGCCCCGATAGACTAAAAAAGATTCCATATAGTGTTCTTGCACAGTCGGCCCCCAGGACAATTGAAATATGCTGTAGCATTAATTAATAACTTAATGTTGTATTCTCAATGTGGATTTCCCACATAAAAGGAAATAAGCTTCTCCATGTCATTTAGGGAGTGCACCAGTTAGTCATTAGGAACTAATTGAATAAACAGTTGGGTCTGTGATCTACAACTCTAAAATAAACTACAGATGAAAACATAATTGTGTGTATGAATCGAATCCAGCACGTCACCTAGTAGTGCACACAGTTTTTTAATATATATGTATACATTGACACGGTTAGTATGATATTATTATATATCATTTTAGGCCATTAATATCAGATCACTAATCTCCTATCCTAAGAAGAGACACCCGGAAAAAATCTTTAAGGTCATAATTATTAATTAAAAAGTTAGTCAGGCCTCTTTTTTCCTAAAACCTTGCAGAGCATGGCTTAAAAAAGTATACTCACCTACCACTCCTCCGCAGGACTGGTAGGGTTCCTCACCGGTCTCAGTTTATACTGACAAGGGATTGCGGTGAATAATGGCTGGCTGCAGCATTGAAACATTGATCAACACTGCGAATAGTGTTTGGCTGGAACATTCACAAGTTTGTACCACCTGAAGAGGAAGAAAAGAGACTGGTGGAGGTAGGGACAGATTAAGTGTAGCCATGTAGTTTAGGGTGCATGGGCCCTCCAGCACCGGATGTATCATGTGTAGGGATGAGCGAATACCTGCCGATAAGTCCTTATCCGAATAGCTATAGCGCTTAGCGAATAGCTGCATAGGGAACCTGTATACCTGGAGCGCTCCTGATGATCAGCTGTTTGGCGCCGCAGCTGCATGTGTCGCGGCTGTGTGACAGTCACAACACATGTATGGACAGCCTGTTTGTTTGGCTCTCCATGTATGTGTTGTGACTGTCACACAGCCGTGACACATGCAGCTGCGGCGCCAAACAGCTGATCATCGGGAGCGCTCCAGGTATCCAGGTTCCTGAGGCAACTATTCGGTAAGTGCTATAGCTATTCGGATAAGGACTTATCCGAAGCTATTCTCTCATCCCTAAATCACGTGACATGTCACATGATATTTTTTGGAGGTCACATGATTAACACACAGATGCTCTGGTGCACATCTGTAGATGACAAATTTTTTCCCTTACATACAGCGCTAAACATAACAATAGAGGATACCATGTAATAAGGGAAGGGACTATACATAATAAGAGGGATGCTTAGAAAAAAGAAACATTTTCTTCCTTTACTTTACATACACGTAAAGCGCTAAACTTAGCAAGGGAAGACCCTATATTCTAAGGGATGGGGATCTACATAATAAGGGAGTTTTTGCTCCAATCATCTCTCTGCAAATAAAGCTGCATAAAACTGAAAGATTATTGTTGAAGAAGCATTCTTATGATATATCCTTTCAGTGAACAGGCTAGCGATTACCGGATTAATGAGCAAAACGATTGTTCATCAGATGAAATGACTTTTTGTGCAGCACAAAAGATCATCGTCCTCTGTAAACAGGACTCGCACTGCTGAGAACAATTATCATAGTTTACGGATCAGTGGTCGTTTACTTCCTCTGATCACCCGTGTAGACCTTTGAATGGTGCAGATACATAGTAAATATTTGCAGCCTTTGATTTACCGCTGACATCTTGTCTGATTTCAGCCATTTTCTCTGTTTCTTTTCTATCTTGTCAAACCTTTTTGTCGACATCTTAAAGCCGTGATGTGGTCACTGCAGAGTTTGCCGCTCTGTTCATCATGCCTCTGAAAATAAAAATGTCACAAATATACTGTATGTCCCTCATTTTATATATTTATATGTATATATTGTGAGGGGTAGTAGGTCACCTACTAGTTTATTATGGACAGCATAAACCTAAGCAGGGTTCAGGTAAAAGAAACAGAGCCGTTCTGGCATAACAGCAAAGCAAAATCAGCACACACAGCATCCTTCGCTCTTCCAAAAGCTATGTGCGAGTTCCACCTCTTCCAACACACCACCACCACTGACTCTCAGGGCCCGGTATTTAACACCTCATGTGATGACCGAATGACCTTCACGTCACCAGGTCCTGTCAGGACTCTGCAGGTGGAGATACAATGGACCTCCTCCCATCCGCTCTATGAAGGTCAACTAAAACCAGCTCATAACATAACGTAGCCCTCTCAACACATATCGTGCTGGAGGAAACTTGATGATTTTGGAAACTATACACCTCAGGGAACTTATCTAGACGTGTGCGGAGCACCTTGAACCCCTAGGTGCTTCACAGAAGTTCTTTAAGTCCCAATTTTTTTATTTCCATAAATTAACAGGACAAAATGGACCCTAAAATGTGTTATGCAATTTCTCCTGGGTACACAGATACCCTATGTGTTGTGAAAAACTACTGTTTGGGTGCACAGCAGGTCTTAGAAAGGAAGGAATGAGGTTCGGGAACACGGATTTTGATGGAATGGTCTGCAGGTGTCATATCACATATGGAAAGCACCTGATGTGCTTAAACATTGGAAACCCCTCACAAGTGACCTCATTTTGGAAACTAGACCCCCTCAAGGAATGTATCTAGATGTGTGGTGAGCACCTTGAACCCCCAATACTTAACAGTTTATATAGTAGAGCCATGAAAATAAAAAATCACATTTTTTCCCACAAAGTACATCTCTCAATGAATTCATCTAGGGGTGCAGTGATCTTATTGACACTACAGGTGGGTTACAGAATTGTATATAATTTGGCAGTGAAGAAAAACATAATTAAATTTTTATCACCAAATGATCTTTTAGCCCCAGATTTTACATTTTCATAGTGGGAAATTGGTGAAACAGGCACCAAAATGTGTCCCACAATTTCTGCTGAATGGAAAAATACCCTATATTTGACTGCATAGTACTGCTTAGCCACACGGTGAGACTTGGGAGGAACAGACAGAGCGCTATATTTCACCTGGAATGCAGCTTTTCCTAGAATAGTTTGCAGACTCCATATACAGTCCCCAAGTGCTAGTAGAGCAGAATCCCCCCTCAAGTTACCCCATTTTGTAAACTATACTCCTTTAGGAATTTATCTACAGGTGTAGTGACGATTTTGACCTCATGGGTGTTTTCCAGAAACAAACAGCAGTGGATGTGGTGGAGTGAAAATTGCAAACTGACAGTGTAGTGACCAGTACGTTGTAGTGACCAGCACGTTGTAGCGACCAGTACGTTATGCCCATATCATGCTTCTGGAGAAATGCACCTGTAAATTTAGTGGGCTCTCATTGATACAGAAATGCCAAATATGTGGAAGCTAAATGTGGTTTAGGCACACTCTGGAACTCAGAAAGGAGAGGGGCATTTGGATTTGGGAGCACACAATTTCCTGAATTTTTTTGGGATGGGGCAAGTAGCCATTTTGCTTTTTTCCAGAGCATTTGTGCTACCAGTAATGTCTAAATCCCCTATATTTCCATTGCCAGATGACATATCTCATTAGAGGCTTTTATTGGGAACATTTACATAACGTTTGGGTACACATTCATCCTGTGCGCTACGCAGAGCACTTAGTACGTAGACCCCTTTCATTCACTATAATGAGGCAGCAGAGTTACCTTTGCTCAGCAGTGTCATTTTTTTTAAAAAGTGCACAAAACTGTGGTGGACCACGTTTTTATGCACCCCTAAAAATATTGACACTGCTGGATCATAGGCCAAATGGTGTCCATAGTATCTCCATCTGCTTTATTATGGGGAATCTTCTACCAGGGGTTTAGTCTGAATCATGTATTTCAAAGCTTTACACGAAAACCCTGGTGTAAGCGCTCAGCACAGAGTGCAGGAAAAATGTGAGCCGAGCATTTCTGCGATCTTTGAGAGGCAGAATGAACAAATCAATAGCAAGTGAAGAACTGGGTTTATTTATTTTTTTATGCATTTTCCTCGTGTAGTATAAGTGGTTAGATTACTTTATTCTTCGTGTTGGTGCAATTACGGCGATACCAGATTTATATCAGGTTTTTCTATTTGACTGCTGTCACACACTAAAAGATGCTTTTTTTAGCAAAAACTAGTGCATTGCTATATTTTGAGAGCTATAATTTTTCCTTATTTTGGCCGACATAGTCATTTCAGGGGTTGTTTTTTGAGACACAAGTTGACGTTTTTATTGGTACCATTTTCGGACACAACATTTTTTGATCCGTTTCTATGTCAATTTTTGGGAGGCAGAATGAACAAAAACTAGTAGTTTAGGAATTGTTTTTTTTTATGTTGTTCCGCGTGTGGTAAAATCAATTAGGCAGCTTTATTTTTTGGTCAGTACGATTACAGCGATATCACATTTATATAGTTTTTTTATGTTTTGACACTTTTGCACAAATGCTATTTTATAGAAAAAATAATTATTTATGTATCGCTAAATCCTGAGAGCTATAACTTTTTCATTTTTCCTGATGGAGCTGTATTATGGCTTGCTTTTTATGGGACATGATGATATTTTCAGAGATACCATTTTTATTTACATTTATCTTTTTGATTGGTGTTTATTCCAGTTTTTGTTCAGCGGTTATTATTAATAAAGCATAATTTTTTTACTCTTTTTTTCTGTGGTGTTCACAAAAGTGGTTCACTTGTGGGACAGATTTATAGGTCGGGTCGTTCCGTTCATGAGCCTCTGTGCGCGCAAAATCGCTATGATGTATCCACACGTCCAAGTTCGGTAAGGATACGTTTCCACGTACCGTTAACACAGCGCTTTGGACAGAGTGGAAACCCTGCTCCACCCAAAGCCCCGCCCCTGTCTGTCCACGTGGTTATTCCGGATGTGCTCTTTGAACAAATCCAGAATCGCCGCAGCGTAGCCATAGAGTAGGAGGTTTACCTTGCGGAGGCTGAGCGTCTCCGCAAGGTAAACAGACATGCTGCAGTCTAAAAATACGCGCCGCATGTCCGGTTTAGTGGGTGTGTCATCCGCGTAATTGGACGCATAGTGGAGACAGAATTTCATAAAATCCCCTCCACTATGCAGGAACATCTGGCTGCTGCGGATTCAATCCGCAGCAAATCCTGAATGTTTCCGCTACGTGGAAACATACACTAGGTACCAGGTGACCTGGATGTATGGATAGGTCAAAGGCTGGAAAAGGGTTATAACATAGTGTGCTCTCACCCATCCCCCACCCAATTCATTATAACTAGGGATGAGCGAGTAGTGAAATACTCGGACTCGCTGTACTCGTTATGAGTACCTCCTAATACTCGGGTACTCATAACGAGTCCAATGTAAGTCAATGGGAAATGCGAGTAATGGGCTGTGTGTGTGTGCGGGACTGTGCTGGGCTGTGCGGGACTGTGCTGGGCTGTGCAGGTACTGTGCGGGGACTGTACTGGGCTGTGTGGGACTGTTCCAGGCTGTGCGGGACTGTGCAGGGCTGTGCCGGTACTGTGCGGGGACTATGGCAGGCTGTGCGGGGCTGAGCTGGGCTGTGCAGGGACTGTGCAGGACTGTGCGGTACTGTGCTGGGCTGTGCAGGGCTGTGCGGGACTTTGCTGGGCTGTGCGGGGACTGTGGTGGGCTGTGCGGGCTGTGCCGAATATTGCGAGGCGAGTAGTGAAATACTCGCCAGGATTCGAGTACTGCGAGTACCGAATCCTAACGAGTATACTCGCTCATCCCTAATTATAAAATATTGCGTTCCCACCCATCCCCCCACCCCAATTCATTCACTTTAAAGTGAAAAAAAACTCACACCTCTTCTGGTGATCCCCTGCAGCTGTGCTTCCTTCCTCATCTTGCTAGCATGTACATGCTTCGGCTGAGTCACAGAGAAGGTGATAGCTGCAGCTACGCTCTGTCTCTCTATTTCCAGCAGCAGAGCAACAGGAGCGTTACCTGCTGGCAATAACCGCAGCCAAAAAAATAAAATATTGTAATGTGGGCAATGAAGCCATGACTCCCCCCAAAGCCTTGGGCCCTAGGCAGTAGCCTAGATTGCCCTCATTATAATCCACCAATGGTGGTGCAAAAAATAAAGTATTATAATGAGGGAAATCTTGCCATGGGCCCATTATAATCATTATGATCTGCCTATGGGTGGAGGACCCAAGCAGTGCTGTGAAGGAGTGCTGGAGGAATAGAAGATGAGAATATATATATTTTCACCTATACTGTACTGGGCTGGAGAATCTCTTTTAAGTCCGCGTGCACACAATGAGTATTTGGTACGTTTTCTACATCAGTATCTGTAAGCCAAAATCAGGAATAGAACAATCAGAGAAGTATAATAGAAACACGTCACCACTTCTGGATTTAACACCCACTCCTGGTTTTTGCTCACAAATATTGAGGTGAAAAACTCACCAAATACTCAACATGTGCACGTGGCCTAATAGTTTGTTTGAAATGAGTAATTTTTGTTATTGACTAGGGTTCACTAACTTTCATGGTAATTTATTTTTTGGAAACTAAACCGCTAATGGCAGAAATGGAGAATCTGCACTCAGCTGACCCCGCTGTCACTCATGCATCCTTTGTCAAGGGTCATGGAGAGGATCAGTTACTTGTAGAAACAAATGAATAATACAGCTGACTGCCAAATAACAATATCTGTGTTTGCTGGAAGTAAAATTGTTTGTGGGTTACACAGCCTACACAGAGAATAAAAACATGCACAGATGTTAATAGAAACAGATTAACAAGAGGGAATAGCGCTGCAGCTGCGAGCTGTGCTGCTCATACATAAAGAGAGGAGACTTTTCTGGGATAAACATACATAATTATAGGAAGTGGAGACAATAGCAGTTGTTCTATTTAGGAAATGTCCAGTTTGTAGCACCAAAGACTTCATGAATAATAAATGAATGTTATAAAGCACATTTTATAAGGATATATGGAGAATTACATTTTAACCCCTTCACCCATCGGGTGATTGTCCATTTTTTCATTTACGTTTTTGCCTCCCCTTTTTTCAAAAGCCATATCATTTTTTGTCCTCATAGCCTTTTGATGGCTTGTTTTTTTGCAGGACTTTTGAATGACACCATTCACTTTATCATGTGATGCACTGGAGAGTGGGGAAAAAAAATCCAATTGCTTGAAATTTCAAAAAAAGTGCAATATCTCATTTTGTTTTTTGGGTGTGGGGAGTTTATTTTTCATCTTCACTATATGGTAAATCTGACCTGCCATTATGATTCTCCAGGTCAGTGCGATTACACAAATACCAAACATTTATAGTTTTTTTTTTATTATTCAAGTGGTGAAAACCAATTCAGAAATTTGTAAAAAAAAACAACCTTTTTTTTGTATCGCCATTTTCCAAGACCCATAACACTTTCAATTTTTGGGATACGGAGCTGGGTGAGGGTGTAAGGAGGAAGACTGAGCTGCGGGTACCTGTGCTGAGCCGGGTCTGGAACTGTCGAGGCTGCATCCCATGTTTCCCGGGGGAAGGAATAGGGGACTGGACAGGCCCCATGACCCGGGCAGTGGTGGCGTGTTTAGACAGAAAACCCAGCCAGAAGCTGGAAGAAAAGCGCGCAAAGCAGCAGTGGGGTTCCTACCGTCAGTGTGCGAGCAGCAAGGTGGGCAGTGCGTGCAGCACCCGAAGCGTCAGCGGTGTGACGGACTGCAGCAGACAGTTCCTTGTCCCACCAGTGAGACAGCTAGTGTAGGAGGCACTGCGTGCCTAGTGACAGTAAGGTCGGTGCACATGCAGGGAGCCCAGGGCCGGTTACAGGACAGTACCCTGGGGACCATACTGCCAGACAGCGTACCACAACCCTTGTTTAACCCCTGGATTGCTGCAGCTATTGTTGCATTGGCTCTATGGGCTCAGCGGAAGGTACCGGAGACCAACCGCTGCCGCCAGAAGACGGATCGCTAACCTTGGACCCCCTCGTGAGGACAATTCACCAACAGCTACAAGGACTACAATCCTCATATAAACATTTGCAGCTGAGAAACCATAGATACGCTAAGTTTACTGAGTGAACTGTTGCTATTTTTGCTATTCACATTTATTCTTTCCAAGTTTAACTGTTTATCTCCCTGCAAGGAGTGCCTTTATTGCTAACTAGCTGAAGAGCCCGGTGTTGCCTGGGCATAGTAACCAACTGTGGTTAGTTATAACAAATTATAATGATTATATTGCACATAAAAACATTTCACATCATTTATTCAACACTACAGATTTGCAACACAAATTAACTAAACGATTACCCAAGTATTTTATTTTCAACTCATTCAAGAGCCTTTTGATAAAATACATTTTTGTTTTTTCCTTTCGGTGCAAAGATGAACAGATTTTTGGCAGTTCCAACTCTTGAACAGACCACGTAAAGTTGACCATAAGAAAAGCATGGAGATTGCAAATCGATCCCTACTACTTTCAAGAACTGTCCCTGAGCATTGTTAATGGACATTGCAAATAGCAGTTGAACTGAAATCTGGAGGCGTTTAAAATCAAAAAACAAATTAGATGGAATGAGTGGAATTTGTGGAATGAAAATGTCCTCTCCTTTGGCACATCCTGTTTCTGAGCAGTGTATCTAACCCTATCCTGTGTGATACTGACTGCTGAGCAGTGTATCTAATCCTATCCTGTGTGATACCGTCTGCTGAGCAGTGTATCTAATCCTATCCTGTGTGATACTGACTGCTGTGTGATACTTTCTGCTGAGCTGTGTATCTAATCCTATCGTGTGTTACAGACTGCTGAGCCGTGTATCTAATCCTATCCTGTGTGATACAGACTGCTGAGCTGTGTATCTAATCCTATCCTGTGTGATACTGTGTGCTGAGCCATCTATCTAATACTATTCTGTGTGATACTGTGTGCTGAGCCGTGTATCTAATCCTATTCTGTGTGATACCGTCTGCTGAGCAGTGCATCTAATCCTATCCTGTGTGATACTGACTGCTGAGCCGTGTATCTAATCCTATTCTGTGTGATACTGTCTGCTGAGCCATCTATCTAATGCTATTCTGTGTGATACTGTGTGCTGAGCTGTGTATCTAATCCTATCCTATGTGATACTGTCTGCTGAGCCATGTGTCTAATCCTATCCTGTGTGATACTGACTGCTGAGCCATGTATCTAATCCTATCCTATGTGATACTGGGTTCCCCCTGCAGTCTGTGTCAGAGGGTGGTCTGTGTTGACATGGTAATAAATTGTGTTATTTCCAGCTTTACAGAAGGACGATAACACCATAGAAATGATAAGAATAATAGGTAAAATTGTTTGGTGAATTGGAACGAACGGGATTAAAATTTCACCTCACAACATAGCCTATGACGCTCTCGGTGTCCAGATGTGTGACTGTGCAAAATTTTGTGGCTGTAGCTGCGACGGTGCACATGCCAATCCTGGACATCCACACATACATATACTTTTTCCCCATTATGTACCTAGGGGCAAAATTATTTGGTGAATTGGAAAGCGCAGGGTTAAAATTTCACCTCACAACATAACCTATGACGCTCTCGGGGTCCAGACGTGTGACTGTGCAAAATTTTGTGGCTGTAGCTACGACGGTGCACATGCCAATCCCGGACATCCACACATACATACACTTTTTCCCCATTATGTACCTAGGGGCAAAATTGTTTGGTGAATTGGAACGAACGGGATTAAAATTTCACCTCACAACATAGCCTATAACGCTCTCGGTGTCCAGACGTGTGACTGTGCAAAATTTTGTGGCTGTAGCTGCGACGGTGCGGATGCCAATCCTGGACATACACACATACATACATACAAACATACACACACACACACATTGAGCTTTATATATTAGATTACATTTGTTAACCCTTGCTCTGCCTCTTGTTTGTCACTGCACCCCACAACCTGCTTACAAGGACTTGAAGCCTCAGCTGATGTTTTTACTGATATCATTTGGGGTGGATACAATGTTTTTATCACCTCTTATTACACTTTTCTGCAATATTGGGGCAGTCAAAAAAACTTAATTCTGGAGCTTCATTTTTTTTCATTACGCTGTTTGGTGATCTGATTAATTTTATATTTTGATTGTATTTTTATAAATTATTTATTATTATTTATTTATATAGCACCATTGATTCCATGGTACTTTACATGAGAAGGGGTTACATACAAATTACAGATATCACTTACAGTAAACAAACTACAATAACAGACTGATACAGAGGGGAGAGGACCCTGCCCTTGCAGAATTACATTCTACAGGATGGTGGGGAAGGAGACAGTAGGTTGGGGGGTTGCACCTCTCCAGTCCATCATTAATGATGCTGACCGACTAATTCATCTCTCTCCTTGCTACTAGTTATGAGCGAGTATACTCGTTGCTCAGGTTTTCCCGAGCATGCTCGGGTGTCCTCCCGAGTATTCTGGTGTGCTCGAAGATTTAGTTTGTGTTGCGCAGCTGCATGATTTGTGGCTCCTGGACAGGCTGAATACATGTGAGGAATGTATGTTTGTTAGGGAATTCCCACATGTATTCAGGCTGTCTAGCAGCCGTAAATCATACAGCTGCTTCGACAAAAACTAAATCTCCGAGCATGCAAGAATACTCGGAGGACACTCGAGCATGCTCGGGAAAACCCGAGCAACGAGTATACTTGCTCATAACTAGTAGCGAGGAGAGAGATGAATTAGTCGGTCAGTAGCATTAAGGATGAACTGCAGAGGTGCGAGAGTGTTAGTAGATAGAGGGTTGATGAAAGAACAGATTCTGTAGATATTTTTGAGCTGGAGGCAACAGGAGGTGGAAAGAGCTTGGATGTGAGCAGGGCCGTATTTAGAGTTTGTGCTGCCCTAGGCACTTTTAGTGCTGCCTCCCCCCCATTGGTGAGTATGACTAAGGCCGCATGTCAACACCCGGTACTGCCGCCGGTACTCGGACAGAAGCGTGCGGCTGTAGGGAAGGTGACCTGACGGACGGACGGACGTGTCAGAATAGAGAAAGATAGGTTTGCACAGTTTAGACAGGTGTCAGATACTACAGTGGGGAAACAGCTAGGAAAGTGTAGTGGACATGCAGTACCTTGGGTTGACCATTAGATGGCAGGGAGGAGTGTGAGCAAAGGACTTGACATCAGCTTAGGGCTTTAGAAGCCGTTGGTCATGGGGGCGGAGTTACAGTGACAGGGGAGCGGGAGTGCTATAAATACTGAGGGAGGGTTCCAGAAAGTTCCAGTCCCCAGGGGGAGCTCCAGTGACAGGAGGACTACGACAGTTTGTGCGCTGTGAGGAAAACCGTACCAGGGGGACTGAGGAGAGAGAACATCAGGGGGGTGGTCCTGACAGGAAGAACCACAGAAGAGACGAGACACCGGGTGTGGGACACCGTGTTGGACATGAAGACTGATCAGTGGAAGTGCTGTTGGTCTATGGGCCTAAGGCGGCCACAGTGACGGACCTGTCAGGAGCATCGACGAGTGCAGAGGGGACGGTGTATGCATACACGTCCCCAGTATAGAGTACGGTGTGTAAGAAGCGGTACTGGAAACGGAGGGCCGTGAGGTAAAGAAAGTGCGGTGTGCTCTGAGGCCGTCAGACAGACGGCGAGTGAAATAAACTTGGACCCGTTGCACCCAGAATCTGCCTCCATCTTGTCTCTGTTTTATCTGCGCGGTAAGAAGAGGGACCACCCCCCAGCTCGGCCCACCGACCCCTACACTGCTTCATGTATTTCTCGCATGTCTGACCCTGGTCTCACGCAGACAATGTCGGCAGTGATCTAGGCTACTTTCACATCAGTGATTTTTGCCATTCGCAGCAGATACGGCAGTTTTTCCGCATATGCCGCGTAATGGATCACTTATGGCAACTCTGCGTTCGGCCTCATTCATTCCCTATGGCACTTGCGGACATGTGCGGCACTTGCAGTTTTGCAGCGATCTGGCAAATGCAGTACTTGCAGCAACGGGAAAAAAATGCTGCTAGGAGTGTTTTTTAGAGTTGAGCGAAACGGGTCGAAAAATTTCAAAAGTCGCCGACTTTTGGCAAAGTCGGGTTTCATGAAACGAAACCCGACCCTAGGATGAGGTCGGCCACGAGGTCGGCGACTTACGCGCCAAAGTCGCGTTTCAAAAGTTTGTTTTGCGCTCTTTTTCAGCCAATCAGGATCCACGGACACTGTGGGCAACGTGATGACATAGGCACGGGTCACCACCATCTTTCAGAAGGGCATGCAAGTGATTGGCTTGCTTTGGTGGGCGTCACAGGGGGTATAAAAGGGCGTGCACGCCGACCTCCATCTTACTTCTGCCGATCTTAGCATAGGGAGAGGTTGCTGCTGATTCTGTAGGGAGAGTGTTAGGCAGGGAAGAGGAAAAAAAAACTGCTTCTGCTGCTAGCGATTTTGCCTGTACAACACACCAGTCACTGAGTGTGCAGTGCAAGGGGAGGCTATATTGTGGTGTATCAGTGGTGTTGGTTGTTGGGCTGCCTTCTAAGGCTTCCTGACAGCTGCATTGCTGTTTACCCACTGCTCTGCAAACTGCTTTTTTAAAAGCAATCCCAATTTTTTTTTTTGTCCTGCTGAGGTACTGAGCTGCAAACTGCTTTTTTAAAAGCAATCCCAATTTTTTTTTTTTGTCCTGCTGAGGTACTGAGCGTGCATTTTTTCACACCATACAGCGTACGCTCCTCACACAGTACCGTGTAACGGCTGTTATCACAGCCACAGTGAAGCTATCTGTGTCACTCTGTGAGAATAAGTCGAGGACATGTTCCGTTCTTACAGACCTGAACTCTAGGGAGATTCCTACTCTGCCCAATTCTACATACACCTTGTAGTTTGTGATACACTAGCCAATTTCTGCCTGTGACATAGCGCTGTGATATTCAGTGGGCCTCACACAATCCAAAAGTGTCCAGTGTCCACAAGTGTCTGCAGAAATTCAAAATCTCCCTTATCCTCTAGTCACTTTGGTCACAGCTGTGCCATCGAGCCTGTGACATAGCGCTCAGATATTCAGTGGGCCTCACACAATCCAAAAGTGTCCAGTGTCCACTAGTGTGAGCAGAAATTCAAAATCTCCCTTATCCTCTAGTCACTTTGATCACAGCTGTGCCATCGAGCCTGTGACATAGCGCTCAGATATTCAGTGGGCCTCACACAATCCAAAAGTGTCCAGTGTCCACAAGTGTCTGCAGAAATTCAAAATCTCACTTATCCTCTAGTCACTTTGGTCACAGCTGTGCCATCGAGCCTGTGACATAGCGCTCAGATATTCAGTGGGCCTCACACAATCCAAAAGTGTCCAGTGTCCACTAGTGTGAGCAGAAATTCAAAATCTCACTTATCCTCTAGTCACTTTGGTCACAGCTGTGCCATCGAGCCTGTGACATAGCGCTCAGATATTCAGTGGGCCTCACACAATCCAAAAGTGTCCACAAGTGTCTGCAGAAATTCAAAATCTCACTTATCCTCTAGTCACTTTGGTCATAGCTGTGCCATCGAGCCTGTGACATAGCGCTCAGATATTCAGTGGGCCTCACACAATCCAAAAGTGTCCAGTGTCCACAAGTGTCTGCAGAAATTCAAAATCTCACTTATCCTCTAGTCACTTTGGTCACAGCTGTGCCATCGAGCCTGTGACATAGCGCTCAGATATTCAGTGGGCCTCACACAATCCAAAAGTGTCCAGTGTCCACAAGTGTCTGCAGAAATTCAAAATCTCACTTATCCTCTAGTCACTTTGGTCACAGCTGTGCCATCGAGCCTGTGACATAGCGCTCAGATATTCAGTGGGCCTCACACAATCCAAAAGTGTCCACAAGTGTCTGCAGAAATTCAAAATCTCACTTATCCTCTAGTCACTTTGGTCACAGCTGTGCCATCGAGCCTGTGACATAGCGCTCAGATATTCAGTGGGCCTCACACAATCCAAAAGTGTCCAGTGTCCACAAGTGTCTGCAAAAATTCAAAATCTCACTTATCCTCTAGTCACTTTGGTCACAGCTGTGCCATCGAGCCTGTGACATAGCGCTCAGATATTCAGTGGGCCTCACACAATCCAAAAGTGTCCAGTGTCCACAAGTGTCTGCAGAAATTCAAAATCTCACTTATCCTCTAGTCACTTTGGTCACAGCTGTGCCATCGAGCCTGTGACATAGCGCTCAGATATTCAGTGGGCCTCACACAATCCAAAAGTGTCCAGTGTCCACAAGTGTCTGCAGAAATTCAAAATCTCACTTATCCTCTAGTCACTTTGGTCACAGCTGTGCCATCGAGCCTGTGACATAGCGCTCAGATATTCAGTGGGCCTCACACAATCCAAAAGTGTCCAGTGTCCACAAGTGTCTGCAGAAATTCAAAATCTCACTTATCCTCTAGTCACTTTGGTCACAGCTGTGCCATCGAGCCTGTGACATAACGCTCAGATATTCAGTGGGCCTCACACAATCCAAAAGTGTCCAGTGTCCACTAGTGTGAGCAGAAATTCAAAATCTCACTTATCCTCTAGTCACTTTGGTCACAGCTGTGCCATCGAGCCTGTGACATAGCGCTCAGATATTCAGTGGGCCTCACACAATCCAAAAGTGTCCAGTGTCCACAAGTGTCTGCAGAAATTCAAAATCTCACTTATCCTCTAGTCACTTTGGTCACAGCTGTGCCATCGAGCCTGTGACATAGCGCTCAGATATTCAGTGGGCCTCACACAATCCAAAAGTGTCCAGTGTCCACAAGTGTCTGCAGAAATTCAAAATCTCACTTATCCTCTAGTCACTTTGGTCACAGCTGTGCCATCGAGCCTGTGACATAGCGCTCAGATATTCAGTGGGCCTCACACAATCCAAAAGTGTCCAGTGTCCACAAGTGTCTGCAGAAATTCAAAATCTCACTTATCCTCTAGTCACTTTGGTCACAGCTGTGCCATCGAGCCTGTGACATAGCGCTCAGATATTCAGTGGGCCTCTCACAATCCAAAAGTGTCCAGTGTCCACAAGTGTCTGCAGAAATTCAAAATCTCACTTATCCTCTAGTCACTTTGGTCACAGCTGTGCCATTGAGCCTGTGACATAACGCTCAGATATTCAGTGGGCCTCACACAATCCAAAAGTGTCCAGTGTCCACTAGTGTGAGCAGAAATTCAAAATCTCACTTATCCTCTAGTCACTTTGGTCAAAGCTGTGCCATCGAGCCTGTGACATAGCGCTCAGATATTCAGTGGGCCTCACACAATCCAAAAGTGTCCAGTGTCCACAAGTGTCTGCAGAAATTCAAAATCTCACTTATCCTCTAGTCACTTTGGTCACAGCTGTGCCATCGAGCCTGTGACATAGCGCTCAGATATTCAGTGGGCCTCACACAATCCAAAAGTGTCCAGTGTCCACAAGTGTCTGCAGAAATTCAAAATCTCACTTATCCTCTAGTCACTTTGGTCACAGCTGTGCCATCGAGCCTGTGACATAGCGCTCAGATATTCAGTGGGCCTCACACAATCCAAAAGTGTCCAGTGTCCACAAGTGTCTGCAGAAATTCAAAATCTCACTTATCCTATAGTCACTTTGGTCACAGCTGTGCCATCGAGCCTGTGACATAGCGCTCAGATATTCAGTGAGCCTCACACAATCCAAAAGTGTCCAGTGTCCACAAGTGTCTGCAGAAATTCAAAATCTCACTTATCCTCTAGTCACTTTGGTCACAGCTGTGCCATCGAGCCTGTGACATAGTGCTCAGATATTCAGTGGGCCTCACACAATCCAAAAGTGTCCAGTGTCCACTAGTGTGAGCAGAAATTCAAAATCTCCCCTGTCCTATAGACACCTTGTACCTTGTTTTACATTACTATATAGTTTGTTGGATTTTGTCTACATTTCTACCAAAAATGAGGAAGACTGGTGGACGAGGCCGTGGAATTGGGCGGGGGTTGGCAGCTGGTAATGATGGTGTTGGTGGTGGATCTGATGGTAGTGGCAAGAGCAAAATAGGACCGAATGCAGGAGGTGTTGAGCCTGAGTCATCGTCTGGCTCCATAAGGCTTCGATGGCTTAGTTTTCTAGGAGTTGGCAAACAGCTTTTAAAGCCAGAGCATCAGGAAAAAGTTTTGTCTTACATTGCTGACTCAGCCTCCAGCTCTATCGCCTCCTCTTCTTCAGTTGTAAAAAGTAAAAGCACTGAGTCGTCATTGGAGGCTCATGTTCATGAACCACACCTTTCCTTGTGTCCTTCACCCCAACCAAGATTGAAGGATGACGCAGGCCATACTACTGATTACTCCATGGAGCTGTTTTCACATACCATGCCTGGATTATCAAGTCAAATGGTGAATTACCCAGGCCAAGATGAATCTGACATGGAGTGCACTGATGCACAGCCGCTGATGGATGATTCTGCTGGTACATTCACTCAGAGCACTACATTGTCCTCGCAGTGTACAGAGCCAGATTCTGACCCTGATGAGACTCAGGTGCCCCTTCCCGCACACTATACCACCATACACGGTGACACAGAGGAAGGTGCACATGACATTGAAGAGGAGGTGATGGATGACCCAGTTGTTGACCCAGATTGGCATCCATTGGGGGAAGAGGGTGCTGCTTCCAATAGCTCAGATGAGGAGCATCCACAGCAGACATCGACATCGCAACAGCTGTTATCTGGCAGGCCCAGAGCACTCCAAAGACAGGTTCCAAAAATCAAAAGAGTTGCTGGACAGCTTGTCCAGAGGGTCAAAAGATCACAGCGTGCTAGGCCGCAAAATGTCTGCCAAAGTAGGAAGAGTGCAGTGTGGCACTTTTTTGAACAAAATCCTCATGATCAGGCCAAGGTTATCTGTAAGAAGTGCGCAAAGACCTTTAGCCGAGGGAAAAATCTGAAAAATTTGAATACCAGTTGCATGCTTAGACATTTAACCAGCATGCACTTGCAAGCGTGGACACAACACCAAACCTCAAGTGCCACATGTGCAACTGATCACAACGAAGGTAGTCAGCAACGCTACATTGTTTCCCCCACTGTAAGCCCACCGGTTAGCACAGCAGCAAATGTTGAGGTGTCGTTGCAAGGCCACAGCAGTCAGGGAATCCCACTGTTATATCAACGAAAGACTGATTCTAGGCCATCAGAAAGAACACCAACTCCATCACCATCATCAACCCTCTCTCAGTCCGCCCTGTCCACCGCTACTTCCACCATATGCAGCTCTCAAGTCCAGCTCACCCTCCCAGACACTATGAGTAGGTCAAGAAAGTACTCAGTCTCTCATCCGCGTACACTGGGTTTGAACGCCCACATTGCCAAACTAATCTCGTTTGAGATGATGCCCTTTCGGTTGGTGGAAAGCGCAGCTTTCCGCGAACTCATGGCCTATGCAGTACCACGCTATGACCTACCCAGTCGCCACTTCTTCTCTCGCAAAGCCATCCCAGCCCTCCACCATCATGTGAAAGACCGCATTGTCCATGCACTCAAGCAGTCAGTGAGCGGAAAGGTGCACCTCACAACTGATGCATGGTCCAGTCGGCATGGCCAGGGCCGTTACGTGTCCATCACTGCGCACTGGGTTAATGTGGTGGATGCAGGGTCCACAGGGGACAGCGGTGGTGGGACAGTGCTGCCTAGCCCACGGTATAGGAAACAGTTGGCTGTAGGCGTTCGACCCTCCTCCTCCTCCAGAAGCGACAGCTCGTCCACAGAGCGCAGTCGTACGAGCACTCCATCTGCAGGTGTCCCCCTATCGAGCAGCTAGTGGAAAGCGTCAGCAGGCTGTGTTGCAGATGATGTGTTTGGGCGACAGACACACCGCCGAGGTGCTGGCCGAGTACTTGAAGCGACAAACTGAGTCATGGCTGGGCAGTGTACATCTTGAGGCAGGCAAGGTAGTTAGTGATAACGGCCGTAATTTTGTGGCAGCCATAGCCCTTTCAAAACTCAGCCACATACCTTGCTTGGCTCACACCTTGAACCTGGTGGTGCAGTGCTTCCTCAAAAATTATCCGGAGTTAACAGCCCTGCTCCAGAAGGTGCGAAGACTGTGCGCGCACATCCACCGGTCGCCTGTACACTCCGTTCGTATGCAGAAGCTGAAGCGATTGCTCCACCTTCCCAACCACCGCCTCATTATCGACATTGCAACAAGGTGGAATTCCACCCTGCACATGGTGGAGCGGCTGTGCGAGCAGAGGCAGGCCATAATGCATTTGTGGGAGGATACACGGCCAGGCACTTTGAGAGCAGACATGGAGTTGACAGGTGTGCAGTGGTCGAAGCTGAAAGACCTCTGTAAAGTCCTTCAGTGTTTTGAGGAATGCACACGGCTGGTAAGCGCAGACGACGCCATCCTAAGCATGAGCATCCCACTTATGCGTCTGCGCATGCAAACTTTGACGCACCTTAAGGAGCAGGCTTCTGCAGCCAATGTTGATGAGGAGGAAGAGGAGGAGGGAATCCTTGATGACATTCAGCCATTGTCTGCTCAGGGACCTCTCCTGGACGAGGTGGAGGAAGAAGAGGAGGAGGAGGATGATGGGGATGATTACTTAGGGGAGGAGGATGCATCTCGTGGGGCAAGTGAAAATGTTGGCGTGGCAAGGTCTGGTACAGGGTTTGTGCGTGACTGGAGGGATGTGGATTTGCCAGAAAGCGCTCCTCCAACCAGCACTCGCAGTGCATCATTGACACCGGGAACATTGGCCCACATGTCAGATTATGCCTTGCAGATCCTAAAAAGGGACCCCCGCATTGCCAAAATGATGAACGATGACGACTACTGGTTGGCCAGCATCCTGGATCCACGATATAAAGGCAAATTACAAAACATCATGCCACAGGAGAACCTTGACCTAATATTGGCTAATAAACAAGCAACTCTGGTAAATCGGTTGCTTGAGGCATTCCCAGCACACAGCAGCGGTGATGGTTCTCACACGAGCCGTATGGGCCGGGGTCAGCTTGGCAGAGGTGTTCGTGGTGCACACAGCAGAAGTGGCATTGGAGACAGGGGTTTCATGACAATGTTGTGGACTGATTTTTCAAGTACCGCTCACACAACTGGTAATACTGCATCGATGGAAAGTGACAGGAGACAGCAGTTGTCAACTATGGTTACAAACTACTTTTCCTCCCATATCGATGTTCTCCCACACAGGTCATTCCCCTTTGACTATTGGGCCGCTAAACTGGACACCTGGCCTGAATTGGCACAATATGCCTTACAGGAGCTCGCTTGCCCAGCTGCAAGTGTGCTATCGGAAAGAGTATTCAGTGCAGCTGGATCAATCCTGACAGAAAAAAGGACCCGTCTGTCAACCCAAAATGTGGATGATCTAACCTTCATTAAAATGAACCACGCATGGGTTTCCAAGGATTTTGTCCCACCTTCCCCTGATGACACATAGGGTGACAGAAAAATGGCTTGCTTTGGTCCACCTCTTCCTGGGACTTGACCTATTTCACCTTTTGCATCAGCTGAATGTCCAACATCAACATATGCCACTTTCTAAAACTCCCTTACTGTGCTGCCTCCCCCCCCCCATGGCCGGGGTCACCACCTAGCGCACGACACCGTGCGAGTGCCATTGCCCTGGACAGGTGGGTAGGCCGACTCTTGGGCGCGGGCACTGGCACAGGGTCCCTCATAGTGCAATCAAGTGTCTCTGACGGTGGTGGTGCACACCCGCCGTCAGACACACCGCCGTACTATGAGGGGCCCAGTGCCAGTACCGACGCCCACGAGTGTGCCCCCCTTGCTTGGGCAGGGCCCCAGCATTTGCAATCTTTACCTCTCCCTGCTCCTCCGCTGTGTAGTCTGGGCCGTCAAATCCATACTGTGCCTGACACCGTTTGAGCCTGCCTCCTGATGTATAGACATATATTTTGAATGTGTACACTATCCATACATGTTATCTGGGGATATGGTACCCTTTCTCACCTTTGTGCAATCACGTGCAATCCATACTGGGCCTAACACCATCTGAGCCTGCCTCCTGATGTATAGACATATATTTTGAATGTGTACGCTATCCAGATATGTTATCTGGGGATACGGTACCCTTTCTAACCTTTGTGCAATCACGTGCAATCCATACTGGGCCTAACACCGTCTGAGCCTGCCTCCTGATGTATAGACATATATTTTGAATGTGTACGCTATCCATACATGTTATCTGGGGATACGGTACCCTTTCTAACCTTTGTGCAATCACGTGCAATCCATACTGGGCCTAACACCGTCTGAGCCTGCCTCCTGATGTATAGACATATATTTTGAATGTGTACGCTATCCATACATGTTATCTGGGGATACGGTACCCTTTCTAACCTTTGTGCAATCACGTGCAATCCATACTGGGCCTAACACCGTCTGAGCCTGCCTCCTGATGTATAGACATATATTTTGAATGTATACGCTATCCATACATGTTATCTGGGGATACGGTACCCTTTCTCACCTTTGTGCAATCACGTGCAATCCATACTGGGCCTAACACCGTCTGAGCCTGCCTCCTGATGTATAGACATATATTTTGAATGTGTACGCTATCCATACGTGTTATCTGGGGATACAGTACCCTCTCTAACCTTTGTGCAATCACGTGCAATCCATACTGGGCCTAACACCGTCTGAGCCTGCCTCCTGATGTATAGACATATATTTTGAATGTGTACGCTATCCATACATGTTATCCGGGGATACGGTACCCTTTCTAACCTTTGTGCAATCACGTGCAATCCATACTGGGCGTGAGAACGGCTGGCGAGCTTTTAAGCAAGCTACAGCACCTGTGGTTTGCACACGTAAGTTTTTCATTTTTTCAGGAATGACGGTTAGGCCTAATTCCGGAACTGCGGTTGACCTGCACTTACTGGGAAATCATTGTTCGCGGGTAATAATTGTAATCAGTGATCCCCATCACTAACGTTGTTCAGCGGGTTATCTGCACCTGTAAGCGACAAACGCTGGCCTTTTCAGTGTAGCGCACATGCAGCCACGGACATGTAAGGGCATGACACACCAGTTATTGGCCAATCTCATGTGCCAGAGCCTCACGTGTCCCTCTAGTAAGCCGGACTCGGACCGCGGGGCATGACGGAGTCTCGTTCGTTAACGGAATTAAGCTTGCAATGTGTGCATCTGTTCTGTAGCTGGCATGGTTGAGGTTTCCCAGGTTGAGTCGAATTTAACCGTAGGCTCCACTCCTGGTGGTGCCCTTCTGGACATTCCTTTAAGGTTCAGCTTTGCAACCATACTGCCCACGTAAAACAAACACTTTGCCTTCATGAACGCTGTTTGGAGGGTCATGACTCGTGGGAATAACGCCGCCCAATCAGTTAACCTGCTAGAGAGATCCTTCGTTGCTCCCAAGCATGACATCACACTCCCTAGGAAGAAGGTAATGCCACTGTGGCGACCGTACTCCTGGGGGCGACACAAGTGCACTGATGCCCAGCCACTGCTCAATGAATCTGCTGGTACATTGACCCAGACCACTACATTCCCCTCGCACGCTACACGGCCTGAATCTGACCCTGATGAAACTCAGGTTACCCTTCCCATATACAGTTCCATCTTACACGGTGACAAAGAGGAAGCTGCAGATGAAATTGCAGGTTGGGCCCACCCGCCATCAGACACACCACCGTACTATCAGGGGCCCTGTGCCAGTGCCGTCGCCAACGAGTGGGCCCCCCCTGCTTGCTCAGGATCACAGCACTTGCAAAGTTGAAATACTGTGCAGTGAGATGGAAGATGGGGACGACGAGGAGTCCAGACTAGTACAGGGATTCCCTAGCGAGGAGACTTATTTGATTGTTTTCAATGTTGGGACAGCAATTTTTGGGGAGCACTATACTCTGGAGAATGATAGATGGGGCCCACCATACACTGGAACATTCCAAAGGTGGACATCAGACACTGGAGCAGCATTTACAGGGCCCATTATACACTAGAGCATTAGAAATGGGGCCCATTATGTTTGGAGCATTATTTGGGCCCATAAGACAGTGGAGCTTCATCCATGGGGACCAACATATACTGTAGCATTATGTGGATCTCATCATATACTGTTTCAAACATTATATGGGACCAATGATTCTGTATGGAGAAATAGATGGGCCTCGTCATGAGATGTAAAAAGTGAAGTATTTTTCATTGTACTATACCGCTATTTATCTGCCGTATCGGAGCATGATGAGTTGTGGTATGTGTTAAAGGGGCACTCTTTCGCCCAGGGCACTTGAAAACCTGGAGCCAGCCCTCCCCCCCCACAACTGTAGCCAAATAACCCCCATTTTTCAGTGCGTAACTTGTATTATGAAGTTAATTAAGGTTGACAAGCTTAAGTAAGAAGAATTGATGCTTTTGGCATTCAAATGGGCACTGTTGGTGTGTTTCCTGTCCTCCTCTCACTGCCGACTTTTATTCCCCATTGACTTACATTGGGTTTCGTGTTTCGGTACGACCCCGACTTTTCCCTATAATCGGACGATCTTGCTCGACCCGATTTTTTGAAAAGTCGGGTTTCACGAAACGAAACGCGACCCTAAAAAACCAAAAGTAGCTCAACTCTAGTGTTTTTATGTCTCAACGCAAGTGTGCAACATGTCCACAAGTCCCATAGGTAATGAATGAGGCCAAAAGGAGACACAATATAGAGATAAAAAAAAAAACCCATCTCTTGTCTGAGTCTCTTTCCTGCGCTCCTAAGACCATTTCCATTTTCTCATTGCTCCTATCCTCCATTGGAGGTTTTCGGCTGGAGCTGCGGTGGAAACCTGACATTTTTGTCTGCCCCTGGGTTGCTTCCTAAGCGCTCCTCTATGACCGCTTATCACTGACTTTTACTCATCTCACAATATAGAGGTTGTCAGTGAAGAAAAATGACAGGGCTGCCACTAGAAATTTCGGGGCCCCATACTGGCAAAATTTTCGGGGCCAGCATACAGTATATACACGTAGACGGACCAGATCCATGTTTCCAGATACAGAATAACGGGTAAAGTCTGAATGATCCCCTCAATGCGAGTGTGTGGAGTTTTATTTTTGCATGTCAAGGCAAGGCTCAGGCAGTAAAGGGCTAACCAGAGTGGTGTGGGGGAACTACATAAATAACTGAGTCCTGGGGGGGGCAAACTATGGGTCTGTGCATGATGTATACAGTGACCTGATCACATGGCGACACTACACACACCGGCTCTGCTACATTCCTGCGCCAGTCACACAAATAAATCGTCAATGTCATTTCATGTAGATAAATGTACTCCACACCTATCACCCACACTACCCCACTATCCATCATACCCAGCTCTGCTACTCCACTCCTATCACCCACACTACACCACTATCCATCATACCCAGCTCTGCTACTCTGCTCCTATCACCCACACTACACCACTATCCATCATACCCAGCTCTGCTACTCTGCTCCTATCACCCACACTACACCACTATCCATCATACCCAGCTCTGCTACTCTGCTCCTATCACCCACACTACACCACTATCCATCATACCCTGCTCTGCTACTCCACTCCTATCACCCACACTACACCACTATCCATCATACCCAGCTCTGCTACTCTGCTCCTATCACCCACACTACACCACTAGCCATTATAACCAGCTCTGCTACTCCACTCCTATCACCCACACTACAGTACACCACTATCCATCATACCCAGCTCTGCTACTCTGCTCCTATCACCCACACTACACCACTATCCATCATAACTAGCCCTGCTACTCCGGTTCTATCACCCTCACTACACCACTATCCATCATACCCAGCTCTGCTACTCTGCTCCTATCACCCTCACTACACCACTATCCCTTATACCCAGCTCTGCTACTCCACTCCTATCACCCACACTACACCATTATCCCTCATACCCAGCTCTGCTACTCCGCTCCTATCACCCACACTACACCACTATCCCTCATACCCAGCTCTGCTACTCCGCTCCTATCACCCACACTACACCACTATCCCTCATACCCAGCTCTACTACTCCACTCCTATCACCCACACTACTCCACTATCCCTCATACCCAGCTCTGCTACTCCGCTCCTATCACCCACACTACACCACTATCCCTCATACCCAGCTCTGCTACTCCACTCCTATCACCCACACTAAACCACTATCCCTCATACCCAGCCTACCTCCCGCATACCCACCTGCCCTGCCCGCCACACCATTTACCTCTTCTTAGCAATGGAAGGAGCTGCCGGGGCCTTGCACTCGTTGGGAGTCAGGTAGGCCGGGCCCGGCCTGCAGGTATCCGGAGAGGACCTCAGCCTGCACTGAGAACCAGCAGACACTTCCGTGTTGTGTGGAGGAGGGGGGCCGAGGGAAGAGGTAACAGTGAGGGCACTTTGGGGCTTCACAGATCAGGCATCGCGAAGGCCGTTACTAAGCAACCGCAGAACGCCACAGTGTCCAGCGCTCACGGTCCTCGCTTCTGGATTCACCTGCCAGGGAAGGAGGTGGGGCGGATCATCACATGGGACCCTTGCAGCAGCCTGGAAGACTGGGGTGAGTGGGTGTGCCGGCCCGGACTTAAAAAAAAAAAACCTTGCCCAGGTGCAGCCCCCCTGCATCTTCACGCCCTAGGCACCAGCCCTCAAGTGCCTAGTGGCAAATACGGCCCTGGATGTGAGGTTTGAAGGACAGGGCAGAGTCAAGGGTTACTCTGAGGCAGTGGACTTCCGGTATGGGGGAAAGTGTGATGTCATTAATTGTGATAGATAGATCAGATAAGGAAGACCTGTGAGATGGAGGAAAGATGATGAGTTCAGATTTGCCCACATTGAGTTTGAGAAAGCGAGAGGAGTAGAAGGAGGATATGGCTGATAGACACTCTGGGATTCTGGACACCAGAGAGGTAACGTCTGGGCTACAGAGAGAGAGATCTGAGTGTCATCAGCATACAGTTGGTACTGAAATCCATGGGACTTTATGTGTTGTCCTAGGCCAATTGTATAGATTGAGAAGAGTAGGGGTCCTAGAACAGAGCCTTGGGGGACTCCCAACAGAGAGAGGGCGGGATGAGGAGGTAGTGTGGGAGTGGGAATGTGCGGTTGGAAAGGTATGAGGAGATCTAGGATAGGGAGAGGTCTTTCATGCCGAAGGAGGAGAGGATCTGTAGTATGAGGTAGTGGTCAACTGTGTCGAAAGCAGAGGACAGGTCTAGAAGGAGGAGTATAGAGTATTGTTCATTAGCTTTGGCTGTAAGTAGGTCATTAGTAATTTTGATCAGAGAAGTCTCAGTGGAATGATGGGGACGGAAACCAGATTGCAGATTGTCAAAGAGCAAGTTTGATGAGAGGCAGGAGGAAAGTTCAGCATAGATGTGCTGCTCCAGGAGTTTAGAAGCAAAAGGGAGGAGCGATATTGGGCAATAGCTGGACACAGCGGTTGGGTCGAGGGTTGGCTTAAGGATAGGTGTGATTGTGGCATGTTTGAAAGCAGAAGTGAAGGTATCAGAAGTTAGTGATAGGTTGAAGAGATGGTTTAGGTATGAGATAAGTGTGGTGGTGAGGTTGGGGAGGAGGTGGGATGGGGTCGAGTGCACAAGCAGTGAGGTGTGATTTTGAGAGGAGACAATTAAGCTCCCCTTCAGTGATGTTGGACAGGGAGGTTATGGGGTTTGGGCATTGGTCTGGGGTTGTGGTGGTTGAACAATAAAAACTTGCTTTGTTTGGTCCATCTTATTTTTGAAGTGTGTGGAAAAGTGTGTGAGGGAGGTTGGAGGGGGCAGTGGTGGGCAGAGGAGGCAGTTAAAAGTTTTGAATCACTATTTGGGGTTGTAGGATAGGGAAGATACAAGGGTTGTGAAGTAGGCCTGTGAGGCAAAGGTGAGGGCAGATTTGAAAGCGAGCATTGCCTGTTTGAATGCACTGAAATCATCTTGCGAATTTGTTTTCTTCCGTCGCTCTGCAACCCTGGTCTCTGGAGCTTTATAGTTATTGTGCCAGGGTTGTCTATTGATATGTCACACTCTGCCATGAACAAGAGGGGCAACCGTGTCAATAGCTGCTGCGAGAGGTTTTGTAGAAAGCAGTAGCACTGTCTGTGTCATGGAGTGAGGATATGGATGCGTGTGGGTATCTAGGTGTGTGAGGTTTCTGCGGGAGTGCGCATGTTGCTGGACATGGGTGACAGGTGAGGAGGACAGGGATGAGAAAGTGAATGTAGCGATACCAAACATGTGTATTTTTGTTTTTTTATTGTTTTATTGTTAATGGGGCAAAAGGTGATGATTTCAACTTTTGGTTTTCTGTATATTTTCATATTTTTAAAAACATTTTTTTCTATTTTTTTTCTGTATTTGTAAGTCCCCTTAGAGGACTTGAAGATGCGATCATCTGATTGCTTGTGTTGTACATTGCAGTGCATCAACACTGCTATGTGTAGTGAAAGTCACAGTAACTTATAAATGCCAGCTACAGGGATCGGTCCCACTTGTGATTAAATCTGACGAATGCATTCGGACCATTGTTATTCTATGATTGTGTGTTCATCTCTGATTTTTTTCCAGCTTGGATGAGATCACGATCAGCCTGGAAAAAATCACATCATGCTGCGATTGTATGCAGTATGCAAAAATTGGACCCCATTCATATATAGGAACACATGAGCGCCGTCCAATTTTTACACACCCATGTGCTTAGAAAAGCTGGCAATTGATCTGCCGCATAGAGTAAAATCACAGCATGATGCAACAGAATAGAAAAGACAGAATCGTTATATACACATAGAATAGATACAGTTGTGGCCAAAAGTATTGACACCCCTGCAATTCTGTCAGATAATACTCAGTTTCTTCCTGAAAATGAGTGCAAACACAAATTCTTTGGTATTATTATCTTCATTTAATTTGTCTTAAATGAAAAAACACAAAAGAGAATGAAGCAAAAAGCAAAACATTGATCATTTCACACAAAGCTCCAAAAATGGGCCAGACAAAAGTATTGGCACCCTCAGCTTAATACTTGGTTGCACAACCTTTAGCCAAGATAACTGCGACCAACCGCTTCCGGTAACCATCAATGAGTTTCTTACAATGTTCTGCTGGAATTTTAGACCATTCTTCTTTGGCAAACTGCTCCAGGTCATAGAATCATAGAATCGTAGAGTTGGAAGGGACCTCCTGGGCCATCTGGTCTAACCCCCTGCTCAAAGCAGAATTCGCTAAATCATCCCAGTCAGATGTCTGTCCAGCCTCTGTTTGAAGACTTCCATTGAAGGAGAACTCGCCACTTCTCGTGGCAGCCTGTTCTACTCATTGATCACTCTAACTGTCAAAAAGTTTTTTCTAATATCTAATCTGTGTCTCCTCCCATTCAGTTTCATCCCATTGCTTCTAGTCTTTCCTTGTGCAAATGAGAATACAGATGATCCTTCTACAATGTGACAGCTCTTTAGATATTTGTAGACAGCTATTAAGTCTCCTCTCAGTCTTCTCTTTTGCAAACTAAACATTCCCAAATCCTGCAACCTTTCCTCATAAGACAGGGTTTGCAGACCGGTCACCATTCTGGTCGCTCTTTTCTGAACTTGCTCCAGTTTGTTGATGTCTTTTTTAAAATGTGGTGCCCAAAACTGGACACAATATTCCAGATGAGATCTGACCAAAGAGGAGTAGAGGGAAATAATGACTTCACGTGATCTAGACTGTATGCTTCTGTTAATACATCCTAGACTTGCATTTGCCTTTTTTCCTGCTGCATCACACTGTTGACTCATACTGAGTCTGTGATCTATTAGTATACCCAAGTCTTTTTCACATGTGCTGTTGCTTAGCCCTATTCCTCCCATTCTCTATATGCTTTTTTCATTTTTATTGCCCAGATGAAGTACTTTGCATTTTTCCCTGTTAAAAACCATTCTGTTAGTTACTGCCCACTGCTCCAGTTTATTTATATCTTTTTGAATCCTTTCTCTCTCTTCTCTAGTATTAGCTATCCCTCCTAGCTTTGTGTCATCAGCAAATTTAATCAGTTTACCCTCAATTCCTTCATGTAAATCGTTGGTAAAGATGTTGAACAATACAGGGCCCAGGACAGAGCCCTGTGGTACCCCACTTGAGACATTCTTCCAACTGGATGTGCAGCCATTTACGACCACTCTTTGGGTCCGATCTTAGTGAGTTATGAATCCACCTTACAGTTGCCTTGTCCATTCCATACTTAGTCATTTTTTCAATAAGGATTGTATGAGATACTTTAACAAATGCTTTGCTGAAGTCAAGATATACTATATCTACAGCATTTCCTTGATCCACCCAATCAGTGATTCCTTCTTAGAAGGAAATTAAGTTAGTCTGACATGACTTATTAGTTACAAACCCATGCTGACTCTGTTTAATCACTTCATTCTTATCCAGGTACTGACATACATGTTGTTTAATAATTTGTTCAAAGATCTTTCCTGGTATAGAAGTCAGACTCTCCGGCCTATAGTTGCCTGGGTCCACCTTCTTCCCCTTTTTGAAGATAGGAACAACATTTGCTCTTCTCCAGTCTTCCTGGACTTCTCCTGTTCTCCAAGAATTTTCAAAGATTATGGAGAGGGGTTCAAAAATTTCTTCTGCTATCTCATTCAGTACTCTGGGGTGTAATTCATCAGGACCTGGAGACTTGAATTCATTTAGGTTAGCTAAGTGTTTCCTCACTATCTTTCTGTTTATAGATATCCTGGATTCTTCTGTTCCCTTAATAAGACAGTGAAGAACAGTTGATGTTACATTACCTTTCTGAGAGAAAACAGATACAAAATAGGAATTTAAAAGTTCGACCTTCTCAACATCCCGTCTTACCATTTCATCATTTTCATCCTGTAAAAATCCTATAGCATCTTTGACTTTTACTTTTGACATATCCTCAAAATCCTTTATTATTGCTTTTGACATCTCTTGCAAGCCTCAATTCATTGTCAGCTTTATTTAATCTGATTTGTGCCCTGCAGGTTCTGCAGACAGCATTATATTCTTCTTTAGATATGCCTCCCTCTTTCCATTTTATAAACATTTTTTTCTTCCTTTTTTAGCATGTGCTTAAGTTCTGTGTTCATCCATCCTGGTTTCCTTAAATGCTTCCTATTCTTCCCTCTTTTTGGAATTGTTAACAATTGTGCTTTGAGAATTTCATTTTTCAAGATTTCCCATCCTTCCTGGACATTTTTGTCTTTAAGGATATCTAGCCATTGGATCCCTCCAATTCTCTTTCTGAATATCTTAAAATCTGCCTTTCTGAAATCTAACCTTGACATCTGAGTCTTCACAGGTCTTCCTCCTCTAGTTATCTAAAATTCTAAAATAGCATGGCCGCTATCTCCTAGGGTTCCAGCCACTTTTACTTCCTCAACCATTTCCTCCCTGTTTATAAGGATTAGATCCAATGTAGCAGTTCCCCTTGTTTTCTCCCCTACCTTTTGGAAGATAAAGTTGTCAGCAAGAGAGGATAAGAATTTCCTTGACCTGTTAGTTTTGCCTGAGAGAGATTCTCAACAAATGTCTGTATAGTTGAAATCTCCCATGACAACTATGTCATTTTTTTTGAGAACTTGGCCATTTGATGCATAAAGAGTTCATCCATATCTTCAGCTTGCACAGGCGGCCTGTAGTAAATGCCTAAAATGGTGTCCTTTCCATTGTTCTGTCCTTGTATTCTTACCCAAACAGTTTCCACAGAACTCCAGTCTCTGAAGCTTCAATCTCTGTGCAGATATACGCGTTTCTAACATTCAATGCGACACCTCCTCCTCGTTTATCAAGTCTGTTTCTTGCAAATAAGTTGTATCCTTCTAGTCTTGTATTCCAATCATGTGTATTGTCCCACCAAGTTTCAGTGATTCCAATGACATCATATTTCTTTTCCTGTGTTAGTAGTTCCAATTCTCCTTGTTTGTTGCCCATGCTTTGTGCATTAGTATAGAAACATTTTAGTTTGTGATTGGTTTCTCTTTCTCCAATATTTTTATTAATTAGATTCTTTTGTCTTTGTTCTTTCTTTCCACTTCTAATAGCAGAGTTCTCAATAGCATTTGTCAGGTGTATGGCTTTTTCTGGTCTTTTGCTTCCCTTCCCACGTTGTTCTAGTTTAAAGCTCTCCTTACAAGTGTAGCAAGACGACTTCCAAATACATGTTTTCTAGTCTTCGTAAGGTGCACCCCATCTCTAGCAAGTAGTCCATCGTATAGGTAATTCACTCCATGATCCAGAAATCCAAATAGTTGCTGACGGCACCATCGATGTAGCCAGTTGTTCACCTGCAGAATCTTATTCCACCTCCTTGTTCCATGGCCATCCACTGGGAGGATGGAAGAGAAGACCACCTGCGCTCCCAGTTCTTTCACTTTCTTGCCTAGGTTTTCAAAGTCTCTGCAGATGGTTTCCAGGTCATTTCTTGCGGTGTCATTTGTCCCCACATGTAGTAGCAGGAATGGATAGTCATCTCTAGGTCTGAAGAGTCCTGATATCCTGTCAGACACATCTTAAATTTTTGCACCTGGAAGACAGCACATTTCTCTTGAAGTTATATCCGGCCTGCAGGTAGTGGCCTCTGTTCCTCTCAACAGGGAATCCTCCATGACCACCACTCTCCGTTTCTTCTTCACAACATTTTTCTTTCTCCATCCAGGAAGACTCTGAAGGTGTACAAGGTTGCTGTTTGTGGGCAAAGTCTTATCCTGATGTATTTCTTTATCGTTTTCCTGCGTGAGAGCCTGGTACTGGTTCCTGAGAAGTATGGGTGCTGACTGCCTCCTGATCCTCCTGCTTCTCTGGGTCACATGTTTCCATTCCTCTGTTTCTTCAGGTGCACTTCGAATTTCTTCTCTTTCTGTAACATGAAGAGATAATTCTGCTCTGTCTAATAACTCTTCACCTTCCTTAATGATCTTCAACGTAGCTAACCTCTCTTCGAGATTTTGCAACTTTTCCTCCAACAGGGACACAAGCTTGCATTTGTGGCATGTGAAGTTTGGCTTTTCCACTGGTAAGTCTGTGAACATGTAGCAAGAAATGCAGCTCACCAAATGGCTCCTGGCCTCTTCCATATTGAGATTTCTTAAAAACGAAATGAAAGATGAGCCAAAATTCATCTTCTGACTTCATAATGCCATGCACACGGTCAAGCAGTCCATTGCCAGAGGCAGCAAAGCAACCCCAAAACATCAGGGAACCTCCGCCATGTTTGACTGTAGGGACCGTGTTCTTTTCTTTGAATGCCTCTTTTTTCTCCTGTAAACTCTATGTTGATGCCTTTGCCCAAAAAGCTCTACTTTTGTCTCATCTGACCAGAGAACATTCTTCCAAAACGTTTTAGGCTTTTTCAGGTAAGTTTTGGCAAACTCCAGCCTGGCTTTTTTATGTCTCGGGGTAAGAAGTGGGGTCTTCCTGGGTCTCCTACCATACAGTCCCTTTTCATTCAGACGCCGATGGATAGGACGGGTTGACTCTGTTGTACCCTTGGACTGCAGGGCAGCTTGAACTTGTTTGAATGTTAGTCGAGGTTCTTTATCCAACATCCGCACAAACTTGCGTTGAAATCTCTTGTCGATTTTTTTTTCCGTCCACATCTAGGGAGGTTAGCCACAGTGCCATGGGCTTTAAACTTCTTGATGACACTGCGCACGGTAGACACAGGAACATTCAGGTCTTTGGAGATGGACTTATAGCCTTGAGATTGCTCATGCTTCCTCACAATTTGGTTTCTCAAGTCCTCAGACAGTTCTTTGGTCTTCTTTCTTTTCTCCATGCTCAATGTGGTACACAAAAGGACACAGGACAGAGGTTGAGTCAACTTTAATCCATGTCAAATGGCTGCAAGTGTGATTTAGTTATTGCCAACACCTGTTAGGTGCCACAGGTAAGTTACAGGTGCTGTTAATTACACAAATTAGAGAAGCATAACATGATTTTTTTAAAAAGTGCCAATACTTTTGTCCACCCTCTTTTTTATGTTTGGTGTGGAATTATATCCGATTTGGCTTTAGGACAATTCTCTTTGTGTTTTTTCATTTAAGACAAATTAAATGAAGATAATACCAAAGAATTTGTGTTTGCAATCATTTTCAGGAAGAAACTGAGTATTATCTGACAGAATTGCAGGTGTGTCAATACTTTTGGCCACAACTGTAGATGTAAAGATGTCAGTCACATATATAATTAGTACAGTGCTTGTGTAGCTTATTGTATATGTCATTTTTTACTTGCTACATTTTTTTCTGAATAAAATAGCATTGTATCCCCAGACATTACATTAACCAGCAGAGGGAAAGTAGATAGCTTGGGGCAGATGTTTATAGCTAGGGAAGGAGGTAATACCCATGGAACTTCCCAGACTATTAATATAAGATCACTGCTGTATACTTAGCCTTTCCAAGTTATTAGCCTTTACTGGTTATTAAAATGGGGACCTCCCCCAAAAATGATATAGGGTCCCCCTCTAATTACCAGCAAAGGCTAGGCAGACAGCTGCGGGCTGATATTATTAATTATGGTGGAACTTTATTTTGAGGGGGTCCCCCCATTTTAATACCCAGTAAAGGCTAATTATACAACTGCGAGCTAATATTAATAACCTTGGAAGCTCCATGGGTATTACCTCCCTCCCAGGCTATACACATCTGCTCCCAGCTGTCTGGTTTCCCTCTGCTGGTTAACGAAATGTCTCGAGATCCCACATCTTTTTTTCTGAAAGAAATTTATTTACTAAAAAAAACTTGTGCAGTTAATTACACTTACAAAGCATTGATATATCTTACTCACATATTTATATATCTTTTTGTATTTATCTATCTGTATATCTATCTAATCTCTCTTACTCTCACTGTATATATATAACAAAGAAGAACTGCTTACATTTTTGCACTAAAAGCAGTGTGAAAGACTGGTGGCATGCATGCCAAGACACATGAAGACTGTGATTAAAAATCATGGTTATTCCACAAAATATTGATTTAAGAACTCTTCCTGAGTTAAAACATTAGTATTCTTGTTTCTAAATGATTATGAACTTGTTTTCTTTGCGTTATTTGAGGTCTGAAAGCACTTGGCTTTTTTTTTTAATTTTGACTACTTTTCTTTGTCAGAAAACAAATACAAAATTTATTGCTTGGAAATTTGAAGACATGTCAGAAGTTTATAGACTACTGTAAAAGAACAATATACTTTACTCAAAAATGTACCTATAAAGAGAAAAATCAGAGACCACCTTCAAATGTTTGTCTGAACATTTGAAAGTGGTCTCTTAATTTTTGCCAGAGCTATATATATATGCACCGGTGGGCCATTTATATGGATACACCTAAATAAAATTGGAATGGTTGGTGATATCAACTGCCTGTTTGTGGCACATTAGTATATGGGAGGGGGGAAACTTTTCAGGATGGGTGGTGACCATCACACTTACTGAAGATTTCACAAGAAAAACAATGGTGTGCTTGGTTTTAACGGGACTTTATTCTTTCATGAGTTATTTACAAGTTTATGACCACTTATCATAAGTCCCATTTCGCTAGCGCTCCCATTCTACATTGCCCCGATGTAGATAAACCTTTCATTCTGGAGGTGGATACCTCTTCCGTCGGTGCTGGAGCGCTCCTGTTCCAGAAGGACATGCAAGGTCGGAAGCACCCATGCTTCTTTTTCTCCAAGACCTTCACAGCGGCGGAGAGGAATTATTCCATCAGGGACAGAGAGTTGCTAGCGATGAAGTTTGCCTTCTCGGAGTGGAGACACCTCCTGGAGGGGGCTAGCCATTCTTTTCAAGTGTTCATTGACAACAAGAACTTGGTGTATTTGCAAACAGCCCAGCGGCTAAATTCTCGCCCGGCCAGATGGTCCTTGTTCTTCTCCTGGTTTCACTTCACCCTCCATTTTCTCTCCGGTGAGAAGAACGTCCAGGCCGATGCTCTCTCCCGCTCCGTGGTGTCATCAGAGGAGGAGGACGAGCCTCGGCTGATCGTCCCATCCGAGAGCCTGAGGACCGCAGCTCCAGTCGCCCTTGAGTCAGTACCTCCGGGCAAGACATTTGTCCCTGTCCTTCTGCCACTGGAGGCCCTCTCTTGGGCTCACTCGTCCAGGGCTCGCCATCCTTTTCAGGTGTTCACTGACAACAAGAACTTGGTGTATTTGCAAACAGCCCAGTGGCTAAATTCTCGCCAGGCCAGATGGTCCTTGTTCTTCTCCTGGTTTCACTTCACCCTCCATTTTCTCTCCGGTGAGAAGGATGTCCAGGCCGATGCTCTCTCCCGCTCTGTGGTGTCATCGGAGGAGGAGGACGAGCCTCGGCTGATCGTCCCGTCCGAGAGCCTGAGGACCGTAGCTCCGGTCGCCCTTGAGTCAGTACCTCCGGGTAAGACATTTGTCCCTGTCCTTCTGCCACTGGAGGCCCTCTCTTGGGCTCACTCATCCAGGATTGGTGGACATTTTGGGACAAAATGGACCTCTGAGCTTCTGGAGAGGACGTACTGGTGGCAGCATATGGCCCGTGACATCAGGGACTATATTCAGGCGTGCGTCTCTTGCGCCCAGAATAGGTCCCCTCGACAGCTGCCAGCTGGGCTACTTTACCCCCTGCCGGTTTCGCAGACAGGCCCTGGGAGATGGTCAGTATGGACTTCGTGGGGGGACTGCCCACGTCCAGTGGCAGCCCGGTCATTTGGGTTGTCACTGACCATTTCTCCAAGATGGTGCACCTGGTACCTCTTTTACAGTTAACCTTCTGCATGGGGCCTGGCAGCATTGTTCATTAAACATGTTTTCCGCCTGCACGGCATGCCGGACAAGATCGTCAGCGACCGGGGTCCCCAGTTTGCCTCTTGGTTTTGGAGAGAGCTCTGTAGGCTGCTCAACATTGAGCTAAATCTCTCCTCGGCCTATCATCCTGAGACAAACGGGTTGGTGGAGAGAGCCAACCAGACCCTGGTCACATATCTACGACATTTTGTCTTGGCCAGGCAGGATTACTGGGCATCCTTGCTGCCATGGGCGGAATTCGCTTTGAACAACACTGTGGCTGGCTCCACTGGTCAGACCCCATTCCTCCACAATTACGGCAAAGGGCCCAAGTTTGCTCAGGACCTGATCTTGCCAGAGGAATCGAAAATCCATTCCTGTGAATGAAATGGTCTAAAATCTCGTGAGAAGGGAGTGGGAGAAGCAGGACAGCCGGGGAGTCCTGCCATCTTCCTCAAAATGTAAATACCCCTTTGATGATGAATTGTAAGCTGAATGGATTACAATTCCCCAAAGTGGATGCTGCAGTAGCCTCTTCATCAAAAATTTCAGCACTGCCCCTAGAAGACAGAGGTCTTATAAAGGATCGGTCCAATAGGAAGGCATAAATGTTTCTGATGCAGGCCAGGGAGTCATCACCTGGGGCATTCAAACCATCTATTGCGAGCACCTGTACCGCCAGGTCAATTATGGTCTGGCTGGGACAACTGGAAGACCAGATACAACCATGAACACCTAGGGACAAATTACTGTATTCCTTTCCACAGATCCTTGGAGGGGCAGCCTATCTGGCAGATACTTCTGTCGATTCATAGCGATTAGCTGCCAGGTCTGCTGGTCTGTCCAATGCTGCCCCCCAAGCCCTTTGGTTAAAGAGCTGGAAGGGGGATGCACACACTAAGACCAAGTTGTGTGCCATTCCATGCCAGGGTGAGTATTTATTTGGTCCTGTGCTGGATTAAATTTTCACAAAGGCAGGTGACAGGAAAAAAGGGTTTCCTAAACTATTTACCCATACTTTCAGGAACACCTTTAGAAAGCGGTCAACTTTCTAGAAGAACTATAGCGACCGAGGCTGGAAGCCAGCGAAGGTGAAACAGAAAAGTGCCTACTTCGGTGGGGCCTCATCAAGTATAGGCGCAATTATCGCTAACCCTGATCTTCCAGTGGGCGATAGTTTGAAATATTTCTTTAGACAATGGGTCCATATAACGTCCAACACCTGCATCCTCGATATAGTGTCATCCGGGCTACAATTAGAATTCCTGAGTATTCCTCCGGAGACATTCATATTAACAACATTAAGGGACTCCCCAGATTGGCAACGGGCCCTGGAATCAGAAATTTGGCATTTTTTGGATAAACAGGACCTAATTGAGGTTCCTAAGGACCAAGAGGGGAGGGGGTTTTATTCACCTCTGTTCTTGGTCTCCAAAACCTGATGGTTCCTCCAGAACCATTATTAATTTGCTGAGGTTGAATTCATTCCTATGGTCTCATACCTTTAAAAAAGAGTCCATAAAGTCTGCAACCATACTTCTGTTTCCCAGGTGCTTCATGACGGTCCTGGACCTAAAGGATTCCCATTATCACCTGCCTATATACTAGGACCACCAACAATACCTCAGAGTGACTGTGCGGCTGGGTCATCAGGTTAGACACTTTCAGTTCGCCTCTATGCCGTGTCGGCTTTCCATGGCACCACGTGTGTTCACCAAGGTGATTGCAGAGGTGATGGCCCATTTAAGGTAACAAGATACCCTGGTTATTCCATACTTGGATGATTTCCTTATGGTAGGCAGGTCGGCTGTCCAGTGCAGTACCCGGCTGAGCCATATGATATCATCCTTACAGGGTCTGGGTTGAATAATCAATCTGGAGAAATCAAAACTGTTTCCCTCGACCTTTCAAAGTTTGCTCAGCCTCCTCTTGGATTCGGTAGCTCAACATTGCTTTTTTTCTAGAGGACATAAATCTAGGCATCATCCACAAAGTCGGGAAGATAATAGACAATCCAGATCTATCTCTGAGAAATGCAATGTGCCTGTTGGGTTCTCTGACGTCTTGCATGCTGGCTGTGCAGTGGACCCAATTCACACCAGAGCTCTACAGAACAAGGTACTTGAAGCAGAAAAAAGGTTGTGGGGCCACCTCGATGGGCAAATGCAGTTGTCAGTCGCCACTGTGAGCAACCTATCTTGGTGGCTAAGCCCGCTACATCTGTCCAAAGGGGTGCCATGAGAAATAAAACCCGACTGTATAGTCAAGACAGATGCCAGTCCCTCGGGGTGGAGAGCTCACATGGGAGACAAACTAGCCCAGGGGAAGTGGACAACCAGGGAGGCACAGGGTTCCTCAAACCTGAAAGAATTAAGGGCAGTGAAGTATGCGCTTCTCGAGTTTCTACCGATTCTGCGGGACACCCACGTACGTATACACACCAACAACACTACGGTGGTGGCCTATTTGAATCGTCAGGGGGAGACACGGTCACAATCACTAATGTCCACCGCAGATGACATACTCACCTCCTCTCCCTGTCAGCACTTCACATCAGAGGGGAACACAATATTCAAGCAGACTATCTCAGTCCTCACTCTCTGCGCTCGGGGGAATGGTCCTTAGACCGACAGATTTTTAGACGGATTATACGGTTATGGGGCCTCCCGAAAATAGACTTTTCACCACAAGGAGCAACTGACAGGTAGTAGACTCCCTTCAGGTCCGGTGGGATTATACTCTGGCCTATGAATTTCCTCCGATGTGTCTGATTCCGCTAGTGCTCAGGAATATCAGGGAGGAGAGTAATTCTGATTGCCCCCTTCAGGCCCAAGAGGCCTTGGTTTTCTTGGCTGAGGGCAATGTCCGTGACCGACCCTTTGGTGCTACCAACGAGCCGGGTGCTTCTCTCTCAGGGCCCATTCCATCATCCACAGAGATGAGAGTGTGCTACTGAGACATACAGGGCTTTCAAAAGTCCTAGTCACCACCTTGCTGAAGAGTAGAAAGGAGGTTACAACAAAAATTTATTATAGGAAATGGAGGAGGTTTTTGCTATTCCACTCAGCTCCCGTCGGCCCATGTTCCAATTCAGGCAATTCTGGAATTTTTGCAGAAGGGCCGAGAATTGGGGTAATCTGTTATCACACTTAAAGTTCAGGTCTCTGCTCTGGACGCACTGTATAATTATAATGTAGCATGGGATTGGTGGATCACTAGAGTCATAAAAGCCTGTGAATGCTGTAACCAAGTGCCTATTGCTAGATTACCTCCGTGGGATTTAAACCTTGTGTTGGATGCATTAACAGGTCCCCCCTTCGAACCCTTAGATTCTGCCTCTACCGTATTAAAGTTTTAACCCTCAAAACAGCTTTGTTAGTAGCCTTAATTTCTGCAAGACGAGTCAGTTAAATTCAGGCACTATCAGTAGATACTCTTTTTCTGATGATTTATCAGGATAAGATAGTTCTGAAACTGGACAAAAAGTCGCTTCTAGGTTTCATAGGAGCCAAGAGATTTATTTACCATCCTTCTTTGATAGCCCTGCAATAGCGGAGGAACAAAGGTTTCATACTCTTGATGTCAAAAGAGTTGTGCTAGAGTATTTAGAGAGGACTCAGTCTTGGCGGCAGAGTAGGGCCTGAAGAAGGGGTCGGGTGTCACAAAAAGCACTATCGCCCGGAGGATAAAAGACGCAAAATTTCAAGCTTTCTAGGCTACTCAGGTCTCTTCATCAGGCGTAATACAGGACTCTCAAATTTTAATATTTTCTATCTACTAGCTAACACGGTGTAATAATCCAAAAATGATACCCTTTGACACTTGGGTGGCTTATGGCAACATTACTCTGTAGACATGTAAGCAAGGAGATATTTGGATTTTCCTTTTGCATGAGAACATAAAAGGATAAGACCTCCGTGATCAAGATCTGATTGTTTCCAAGTGATCAAAATATACTATTAGGTGTAAAAATGTACCTGTGATGTGGCAGAATCTTGGCAAATGTGCCGATGTGCTTTGTGAACTATTCATAATTTAACACGCTCTGAACTGATTTTGTCTCAAATGATTATTTTTGGCACAATGCTTATTGTTTCCCCATAAAAGTAATATAATTTAGAAGGTACAAGGTCTAGTGTCCTAATTCTCCATGTTTTCAGGACATGCTTTGTACACAATATAAATATGGCGTCCTAGTATCTTGTATCAGGTGGAAAATAAATGTAAGTCACATGAATCTTTACTGAAAATGAATTGTGTGTATAGCAAAGCTAGGACTTGGCTGGCTCCACGGACAGAGATAATTATTTCAGATGCTTTATAAAATTATCTTCTGTTATGATTCCTTGCAGGTGTCCAGAACCCATGGGAAAAAAGGCTTGTCTGTATTTTTTCTCTTTTTTTTCTTTTCTCTTACTGAGAACTGACTGTGAGATCTTCAGTTTGGTGTATCACTTAATGAAAAATAAAGCAAATGTTGTGAAATTCTATGTTAAGTTATAATTATTCAGTATTGCACTTTGTGTTTGCAGTAGAAATGTGAAAAATATGTAAACCAAAAGTACCTAAAAAACGGACATATTGAGGAGTTGCTTGTAAGTATCCTCACACTGAAGAATTAGGGTCACTGATTATTTTATTTTCCTGATCAGTAAAATAATAACTAATGAAGTTAAATTAAATCTTGACTTGGGATCGTACACTTGTGGCTGAATTTGGCTCCATATAAACTTATATTGTCAAGAGCAAATTTTATACAAATTGTTTTGGGTTTAGTTCATCTTAAACGATTATAAAATTCAATTTGGCCTGTAGCATTCACCAAAAATTAAAAGTGCCCCGAAAAGAAGTTTAATATGCTACAAAATCTGTCCAGACCCCAAAGCATACTGTAATGAACTGAGAGGAGGGAAGGGGTTAACAACACAATTAAAGATTAAATATATAAATGAAAAAAAAAAAAAGATTATATTCATCTCCCCTAAACCCTCCCATCATCTGTTCTGCTGCTGCACCTCCAGGCCCAGTCCTTCCAACTTCAAGTGGCTGTCTGGTCTAATGTACAAGTCTACAGTCACTCTAATCTTTACTGCAGATTTGTGAACATTCACATTGTGAGCGCTGCACACTGTGAGGATTCTCCTGTTCCGGGAGTGGGCGGTCATATGACTGCTTGTATGTGATATGCATACTCCCAGCTAGATGGACACGGCTTCACTCAATGCAAGTGTATTGAGCCAGGCCAAAAACAGTCTACTTGGAATGAGTATTCATTGCATGCTTGCGATCACATAACCTCCCTCTTCTGGCATCAGCACTGGAGCATTCACAAGGAGAGCAGTGTGCTCGATGTGAGAAATCACAAGTATGCAGTCACGTAGGTTAAGACCAGACAACCTCTTTTACTTTGGATTCTCCAGCCTGCAGTCTTTGGGACCAGGTCAATAATGTGCATCGCACCTCACTTGTCTCTATAAGGTCTTAGTCAGGGCCAGAAGGCAGGAGTCAAGCTAAGGTGGTGGGCTACGGGCCTATGACACATGATTATAATCTTTTGTTTTTTCATCCCTTTCCAGGCCTCAAAACAGTCCGGCAATATGGAGGCTGACTAGCCAACATTTCACTGGATTTATGAATATTAATGAGTAAAATTAAGATTCTTGTAAACCAAAATTTTTCGTGGAATTCATCACGACTTTGATTTGTTGCAAACAATGATCTCATCTCTATATAACACATATTGCAGCCTTTGGTTCCACACTGTATTTTTGTAGGCCGTGGATTTCGTACAGAGACATAAGAAGGTCTTTTTCTGTTAGAGATGCATAGATAGTCAAAGTATTGTCATATTCCAGCTATAAACATTAACTCTTTATGGAGGCAGTGGAGGGTGACATGTGTCTCTTTAATATTGCCTGAAATGTCAACTATGCCAACTTTCTTTACTGATAAATGGAACAAAGTTGAAAATCCTGTTTATTAATAATAATAATAATAATAATAATAATAATAATAATATATGTATCATATCTCTATAGCTGAAATGTACAGTAATACTCTGTTATTCTAGTTATTGAAAAAACTAAACATGTAAGATTTTTTTTCTAGAAATTTAGACATGGCAGAGAACCATCAAGACTCGATTCTATGGTGCTGCTAATAATGAAACTGGATCAGCTGGACCAAGACATAGACAATGCACTCACTTCTCCGTCTCTGTCTCGGAAACAAGTTTTCAGTCAAAGTTATCTCCAATCCGCACAAGTAAGTTTTACATTTGTAATGTCTATCAGTTATACCACTTATGGCACTGTAAAGGGAAACTGTCTCCTGATTCCTGCTGCCCAAACAACGGCCAGCATGAATCTGAGCCTGGTTGCACGATTGAATCCAGGTATAGTTTTCTCTGAAACGCCGAAGCTTCAGAAAAAGTATAATTTAAGGCACCACTCTAGTTTTTTTTTTATTTCAAAGCTGGGGTGGTGCTTCTATTCTAAGTTCTTTGACTCTAGAAATATACTTATCCACAGGCATCTTCATCTTCTGTTGGTGCCATTCGGGTGGGTGTTTAGCAGGTTATGACTTACCAGATTGCTTCTGTGTTTTCTGGAGCGAGCCAAAGGTCACTTTTTGATGTAAGTGTATGAGAGCCTCATTCTGGCTCTCATAGACTTACATTGATCACTTTTGACTGATACTTTTGACTTTTGTCTTAGAATAGAAGCACCACTCCAGTGCCGAAAGAAAATAGCTGGAGTGGTGCTTTATAGATCGTGCCAGAGACCATAGCTGGAGACCAGACTAGTCCGGTGTTGCCTCAGTCCAGCTTTTCCCAGCAGCGCAGCAGGTAATTGACAGGTCACTTTGATGGTGTTGTAGGGTCGGTGGTCACCTTCCCTACAGTGTGAGACCTGCCAATCACCTAGAGCAGCGCAGGGAAAAGCCAGACAGGCACAGCATCAGACTAGTATGGTCTTCGGGTTGAGTCCCCAGCAAAATCTTTAAAGTATATTTTTTCTGAAATGACAAAGCATTTCAGAGAAAAATATGCCTGAGTGTAATATCAGGCTCTGAGTCATGTTGCCCACAGTTTGGACAGCATGAATCGAGTGACAGGTTCTCTATAAAGAGGTTCCCATCTTAATCTTTATAGTAACAGATGTGTTGGGAATCTGATTTTGTGGCCCTTACTAATATGTAAGTATTACAGGTTCTCCTCCTGTATTTGGTAGTGCCACCTTCCTCACAGACTGCACAGTGCTCCTTTTCTCAATGACTGCTGATAGAGGAACATGTGACCAGACTGTTCCTTCAACTTCGTCCAATTGAATACAACTGCATATGAGAAAGCTGTTTCAATTGGATAAGATAGATGGACAGGTCTGGTCACATGTTCCTCTGTCAGAAGCCATTGAGAAAAGGAGCGCTGTCCCATCTGTGAGGAAGACGGCACTACCAAGTACAGGAGGAGAATCTGTAATACTTACATATTAGAAAGGACCACAAAATTATGTTCAAAGCACATTTTGATAATAAGGATAACTTTCACAACACCTTTAATGGAATTATTGCTTCTTTTGATCTTACTGCATTACTAACAATCAAGAAGAAGAAGGGACAAATTGCAATTTTTACATGCTAGAAATGCCCTGATGATGCATTTGGACTACTGCTTCAAAGTGCAGGGACAAATCACCAGTGCATTTCCAAGCTGGCTTGCATATTTCTCATGATCGGCATATCGAATATTTACAAAAAAGGTGTCATAGATGGACAGCCACACCATAACTATCATACATGAAACATGCTGACAGTTTCCCTCTAAAGTGTATTTATAGTGTATATATTATATTGTTTACAGTTTATGGTTATCTTGAAAATTCGACATGATAAACTGTAGTTTGGAAATTTCCAGTGGTAAATGTATCCAATATTACTTTATATTATAGATTTTTTATACTTGCCAAGTGTCATCATCTCTTCCAATTGGCTCAGCTGTCAGATGAAATTACTGGACTGCTGTACGTCAATGATCTTGTTCCATGTAGACCCTGTGACCTGTTACTTCTCATAATTTTGGCATCTTTGTACAGTTATTGCCTAATGCCAGTAATACACACTATAATGAAGCTTAAAATGATTCCCATACTAGATTACGGGACCAAAGAATTATCTCCCATTAGGCATTGCTGTTTTGGCAGACACTGGGGCGCAGGATTGGAGCAGCACATGATAGAATGGGGCACAGGATGGGAGCAGCACATGACAGAATGGGGGAGCAGCACATTACAGAATGGGGGTGCAGGATGGGAGCAGTACATGACAGTATGGGGGCGCAGGAATGGAGCAGCACATGACAGGATGGGGGTGCAGAATAGGAGCAGCACATGACAAGATGTGAGCACCACATGACAGGATGGGGCGCAGGATGAGAGCACCACATGACAGGATGGGGACACTGGATGAAAGCACCACATGACAGGACGGGGGCACAGAATTGGAGTAGCACATACCAGGATGGGAGCAGCACATGACAGCATGGGGGTGCAGGATGGGAGCAGCACATGACAAGATTGGGGCACAGGATGGGAGAACATGACAGGATGAGGGCACAGGAAGAGAGTAGCACATGACAAGGTGGAGGCGCACAAAGCAGGATGAAGGCACAGGATGGGGGCTGCACATGACAGGATGGGGGCGCCAAATGGTAGCAGCACATGACAAGATTAGGATGCAGGATGGAAGCAGCACATACCAGGATGGAGGCCATATACCAATATAAATGCTCGCCACCCGGGCGTATATCGGGTTCAATAGCTAGTGTATATATAATGTAAATGGGGCAAGACTGTTGGGGGGTTATGTTACAGATTTTGCAGTAGGGCTCAGGTGCTTCAAATTACACCTGTGTACATGCACCGGGGGTTACATTGGTAATAATTGCTAACAATGCAACATCACTACATAAAAAGGGTGGTCCAGGAAAGAGACGTAGTGTGTTAGGTGAATGTTCTAGTACAGAAAAGTGCCTTGTATGCACTTAAGCTGTTTTAACCCCTTTCTGCCATTGGACGTACTATCCCGTCCATGTGACCTGGGACTTAATTCCCATGGACGGGATAGTACGTAATAGTGATCAGCGGTGCCCCTGGGGGGAAGCGCCACTGATCTCGGCCGGGTGTCAGCTGATTATCACAGCTGACACCCGGCACTATGTGTCAGGGGCAGTTACGGGCCACCCCCGGCACGTTAACCCCTAGCACACTGCGATCAAACATGATCGCAGTGTACCGGGAGATTAGGGAAGCATCGGCAGGCAGGGGGCTCCCTCCGTGCTTCCCTGAGACCCCCAGAGCAGCACGATGTGCTGCGCTGCTCTGATGGCCTCCTTCCTTACAGGACCCCGGATCCAACATGGCCATGGGGGCCCTCGGGGGCCTGCAGGGAGGCGGCTTCCTCAGTGCCTGCAGAGAGCAGGTATGGAGGAAGCCTGTGCAGCGCCTGTCAGATCGCTGATCTGACAGAGTGCTGTCCAAACTGTCAGATCAGCAATCTGACACATTACAGTGATGTCCCCTCCCTGGGACAATGTAATAAAGTAAAAAAAAAATAAAATAAAAAATAATTTATAAAAAATTCCAAAATAAAAAAAAATATTCCCTAATAAATTCATTTTTTGGAAATAAAAAAACAAAACAATAAAAGTACACATATTTAGCATCACCGCGTCCGTAACGACCCGCCCTATAAAACTGTCCCATTAGTTAACCCCTTTAGTGAACCCCTTAAAAAATAAAAATAAAAAACAAAGCAAAAAACAATGCTTTATCATCATACCGCTGAACAAAAAGTGCAAGAACGTGCGATCAAAAAGACAGATATAAATAAACATGGTACCACTGGAAAAGTCATCTTGTCCTGCAAAAAATAACCTGACCTGAAGAATGAAACTGCTTTATCAATATTAACACACGCAGAACAGTGTAAGCGCACCCCCAAAAGAAATTCTTGAAATTCTGATTTTTGTTCATTCTGCATCCCAAAAATCGGAATAAAAAGCGATCAAAAAAGTAACGTGCCCGAAAATGGTACCAATAAAAAAGTCAACTCGTCCCCCAAAAAATAAGACTTCACATGACTCGGTGGGTCAAAATATGGAAAAATTATAGCTCTCAAAATGTGGTGATGCAAAAACTATTTTTACAGTAAAAAGGGTCTTTTAGCGTATGACAGCTGCCAAACATAAAAACCCGCTAAAAATAGTAAATCAAACCCCCCTTTATCACCCCCTTAGTTAGGGAAAAATAATAAAATTTAAAAAAAAAATGAATTTATTTCCATTTTCCCATTAGGGCTAGGGTTAGGGTTAGGGCTAGGGTAAGGCTGTGTGCACACAGATGCAGATTCTGCTGCGGATTTTTCCCTGCAGATTTGGCTAAATCCCAGGTCAAATGACCTGCGTTTTACCTGCGGATTTAGTGCGGATTAGCCTGCGGTTTTCCCTTGCATTTTGACAGCTGGCAAACTGCTGCGGATTCCGCACAAAGAAGTGACATGCTGCGCATTTAAAACTGCAGCAAATCCACGCAGAAAAATCCGCAGCATGTGCACTGCGTTTTTCATTTGCCATTGAATATAAAGATACTGTACAATGCAGCAGAAACTGCTGTGGATCCACAGGGCCAAATCTGCTGCAGATCAGCAGCAGAATCCGCAACGTGTGCACACACCCTTAGGGTTAGGGCTAGGGTTAGGGCTGAGATTAGGGTTAGGGGTGTGTTGGGGTTAGGGTTGGAGTTAGAATTGGGGGGTTTCCACTGTTTGGGCACATCAGGGGCTCTCCAAACGCAACATGGCGTCTGATCTCAATTCCAACCAATTCTGCGTTCAAAAAGTCAAATGGTGCTCCTTCCCTTCCAAGCTCTGGCATGCGCCCAAACAGTGTTTTCCTGCCACATATGGGGCATCAGCCTACTCAGGACAAATTGCACAACAACTTTTGGGGTCCAATTTCTCCTGTTACCCTTTGGAAAATAAAAAAATTGGTGACTAGTTTCCAAAATAGGGTCACTTGTGGGGGGTTTCAACAGTTTAGGCACATCAGAGGCTCTCCAAACGCCTCATGACTCCTGCAGACCATTCCATCAAAGTCTGCATTCTAAAACGTCACTACTTCCCTTCCATGCCCCGACTTGTGCCCATACAGTAGTTTTCTCCCACATATGGGGTATCAGCATACTCAGGGCAAATTGGACAGCAACTTTTGGCATCTAATTTCTCCTTTTACCCTTGGGAAAATAAAAAAATTGGGGACTAAAAGATCATGTTTGTGGAAAAAATATGATATTTTTATTTTCACTCCCAGGCATTATAAACTTCTTTGAAGCCTTTGGGGGTTCAAAGTGCTCACCACACATCTAGATAAGTTGCTTGGGAGGTCTAGTTTCCAATATGATGCAATTTATGGGGGGTTTTCACTATTTAGGCACATCGGAGGCTTTCCAAACTCGACATGGCATCCGATCCCAATTCCAGCCAAAAAAGTCAAATGGTGCTGCTTCCCTTCCGAGCTCTGCCATGCGCCCAAATAGTGGTTTACAACCACATATGGGGTATCAGCGTACTCAGAACAAATTGCACAATAACTTTTGGGGCCCTGTTACCCTTGGGAATATAAAAATTGGGGGTGAAAAAAAATCATTTTTTTGGAATCAATATAATTTGTTAATTGTACGGCTGTACGTTATAAACTTCTTTGAAGCCCTTGGGGGTTCAAAGTTCTCATCACATATCTAGATAAGTTCCTTGGGGGGGTCTAGTTTCACATCAGGGGCTCTCCAAATGTGACATGGCGTCCGATCTGAATTCCAGCCAATTTTGCAGTGAAAAAGTCAAACGGCGCTCCTTCCCTTCTGAGCTCTAACGTGCGCTGAAACAGTGGTTCCCCCCACACATATCAGGTATCAGCGTACTCAGGACAAATTGCACAATAACTTTTGCAGTCCAATTTCTCCTGTTACCCTTGTAAAATAAAAAAAAATTGGACCTGAAGTAATTTTTTTTGTGAAAAAAGTTAAATATTCATTTTTTTTTAAACATTCAAAAAATTCCTGTGAAGCACCTGAAGGGTTAATAAAACTTCTTGAATGTGGTTTTGAGCACCTTGAGGGGTGCACCTTTCAGAATGGTATCACTTTTGGGTATTTTTTATCATATAGACCCCTCAAAGTGACTTCAAATGTGATGTGGTCCCTAAAAATAAAATGGTGTTGTAAAAATGAGAAATCGCTGGTCTACTTTTATCCCTTATAACTTCCTAACAAAAAAAAATTTTTGTTCCCAAATTGTGCTGATGTAAAGTAAACATGTGGGAAATGTTATTTATTAAGGTTTTTGTGTGCCATATCTTTGTGATTTAAGGACATAAAAATTCAAAGTTGGAAAGTTGCGAAATTTTCACCAAATTTCCGTTTTTTTTCCACAAACAAATGCAAGTTATATCAGTGAAATTTACCGCTAACATTATATCATGAGAACACAATGTCAGAATGACCGGGATCCATGGAAGCGTTCCAGAGTTATGACCTCATAAAGGGACAGTGGTCAGAATTGTAAAAATTGGCCCAGTCATTAATGTGCAAACCACCCTTGGGGGTAAAGGAGTTAAAGTAGTTAGCTCATTGGTGAGAGACTGAGAAACGGGGTCGCTACCCAAAGCATAAATATTTTGAGTGTATGGATTGCAATCACAAAGGCTATAAGCTTAAAGGGGTATTCTCAACTCCAAGATCCTATCCCAATATGTAGTAAGTGTAACAATAATAATATTAGCAAATGCCTACAATTAGAAATATAGTATAGTTTTTTTGATTGGCTATGTCTCTTTCCAGGGATGGTGTCAGCACCCGGGCAAGTGCTGGGGCCCTGGCGAGATGGGGGGGCCCACTCACGCCGTCTGGGATACCATACATAGCTCCCAACCGTCACCGCTACGCCCCCCATGCACCGACTCCATCGTCGCCCTCCCTGATGGACCCACGCAGCCCCTCACAGCCAGCAATGAGTCATCGCTATGGCTGTTCTCTTGTGTGCGGCGCAAGACCTGTGATGAGGTCACAGGAGGGGAGGAGTCAGGGGTCACATGATCAGGAGCCTCGTGTATGCAGGACTCTGCTGTGCTGTCGTCATCATGATGCTGTATGAGGGAAGTTTATGTGTGGGTTCAGGAGGGAGTTTACAGGGGGGATGTAGAAGAGCTGTGTGTGTACAAGGTGTACGGAGGGGAGCAATGTGTGTACGAGATGTACAGAGCGGACCCGTGTGTGTACGAGGTATATGGAGCGGAGCCGTGTGTATGAAGTGTATGGAACGGAGCCGTGTGTGTACGAGGTGTACAGAGTGGAGCCGTGTGTGTATGAGGTGTGCAGAGCGGAGCCCGGAGCTGTGTGTGTACAAGGCACATGGAGCAGAGCCGTGTGTGAACAAGGTGTACAGAGCCAAGCTTTGAGTGTATGAGGTGCACAGAGCGGAGCCGTGTGTGTACGAGGTGTACGGAGCAGAGCCGTGTGTGTACAAGGTGTACGGAGCGGAGCCATGTGTGTACGAGGTGTACAGAGCGGAGCCATGTGTGTATGAGGTGTACGGTGTGGAGCCATGTGTGTACAAGGTGTACAAAGCGGAGCCGTGTGTGTATGAGGTGTACGGTGTGGAGCCATGTGTGTACAAGGTGTACAAAGCGGAGCCGTGTGTGTATGATGTGTATGGAGCAGAGCCCTATGTGTGCGAAGCTGAGCCGTGTGTTTATTGAGCAGAGCAGAGCCGGGTGTGTACAGGGTGTACGAAGTGAAGCCGCATGTATGTGGAGCAGAGCCGCGTGTGTACAACGTGTATGGATCGGAGCCGTGTGCACGAGGCATACAAAGCGGAGCCATGCGTGTACATGGTGTATGGTGGGGAGCATTCATATCTCCCAACCGTCCCGGATCCAGCGGGACAGTCCCGATTTTGAGAGAGAGACTGCCGCAGCCGGGAGCTTACTTTTCCCGCAGACACAGGAGAACACGGCGGAGTCCCAAGGAGCACCTAAAAACTCACACGTGACGTTCTACTGGAAGTGACATGCTGGAGGCTGACCAGAAATGAGGTAATTTCGGGAGGCGATTGTGACGGAACAATGGAGGCACTTCAGGGAATGCTTCAGATCCATCACTGTGTCCTCCTCCAACAGCGGGATCTCCTTGGAATTGGGGATGCCGGCCATGTGAGCAGATCATGGTATGTCCTGCACCAGGAGGCTCAGGTGGACACTACAGTGGGAGCCGGGCTGCTATGGTATCTTTATAGAATATTTCTTTCTCTTTCTGTTTCTTTCTCTCTCTCTGTTCTTCCTTTCTCTCTGTTCTTTCTCTCTAATCTTTTTTTCTTTCTCTCTCGCTGTTCTCTTTCTTTCCCCTCTTTCTTTCTCTCTGTTCTTTCTTTCTCTCTCCTTTCTTTCTTTCCCATCTTTCTTTCTCTCTCTGTCCTTTCTTTCTTTCTCTCTCTGTTCTTTCCCCTCTTTCTTTTTCTCTCTACCTCTGTTCTTTCTTTCCCCTCCTTCTTTTTCTCTCTCTCTCCCTGTTCTTTTTTTGTCCACTCTTTCTTTCTCTCTCTGTTCTTTCTTTCTCTCTCTGTTCTTTCTTTCTCTGTTCTTTCTTTCTTTCCCTTCTTTCTTTCTCTCTCCCTCTCTGTTCTTTTTTCCCTTCTTTCTTTCTTTCTTTCTTTCTGTCTTTTTTCTTTCTCTCTGTTCTTTCTTTCTTTCTTTCTTTCTTTCTTTCCCCTCTTTCTTTCTCTTTCTCTCTGTTCTTTTCTTTCTTTCTCTAATCTTTCTCTCTCTAATCTTTCTTTCTCGCTCTGTTCTTTCTTTCTGTCTCTCTTCTTCCTTTCTTTATCTCTGTTCTTTCTTTCTCTCTTCCTGTTCGTTCTTTCTTTCTTTCTTTCTTTCTCTCTCTCTCTCTGTTCTTTCTTTCATACGTACACCACTAATCAATAGCCTCCTTCACATGAATGTGTTTTGCCACAGAGCGAGTGTCCATGTGGATCACATGCGTGTCTGTGTGATCCACACGGAGACAAGTCCGTTTTTGGCCGGCACCACGGATGTCACACGGCATGAATTATGGTATGTGTTAAAGGGGGGGCCCACTGAGACTTTCGCCCAGGGCCCTCAAAAACCTGGAGCTGTCCCTGTCTCTTTCCTCTTGTGCAGGTATTGCAGGACCTTAGGTGTCCATGATTGCGACCACTGGCAACTAGCTGTCACTATATCAGTGGTCGTAACCATGGATACTTAAGGTCTTACAATTCTTGCACATGAGGAAAGAGACATAGCGAATCAGAAAAACTATAATACATTTCTAATTGTAGGTATTTGCTAATATTATTATTATTATGCCTACTACATATTGGGTTAGGATCTTGGAAATGGGAATACCACTTTAAGTGAGTCTGAAAGGTCCTTTTGGCTCATATGAGAAGATCAATATCATTAAAGACATGTAGTAGTTGGGTACCTATTATAGAATTTGAATTGTGGCTCATATGGCACTGACAGCCATCTGTTATTGATGGTGCTTCCTAAAAATGAACATATACAGTACTGTGCAAAAGTGTTAGGCAGGTGTGGCAGAAAAATCTGTGCATTGGTGGGATAGAGTGACTGTAGACTTTTCGGTTTTGACCAGACAACCACTTTAATGATTCTCATGATAAAGAAGGCACCTTGCCTCTGGGGCCTGGACACCCTAAACACCAAGATGATTATTCCAGGAAAAGTTGCAGCCAGTCTTCAGTTATTACAGAACAATATGATACATGTGCAACAATCCATGGAGAATTGTTGCAGATGTGGATATATACCTAGTAAACACTCAGTTTCGGTGTAATAAAAATATCCGACCCTTCGTTTATTCTGGGGAAAGTATTTATCTGATCCTTAGCCAATTTAAAACCAATTTCAGCAACACAAAAGGTGTCATAGACAAAAAATATTATAATGGTGTATGTTTTATTTTTGCCTGTGAGTAACGACACATGGAGCCTCTAGAGGGCACTATAATGCAGCTAGTCACACGAAGCTCTAGCTATTATAGTCTTTTTCGCACTATTATTTACTATTTGTTCACTTTTTTATTCAAGAAAATAAAGATTTGCAAACAATAAGATATAAGCTGCATGTCACAGTCTGAAAGGTAATTCCATTAAAATGTAGCAATTATCAAATCTACAAATGTGCAAATAGAACAATATGGTGAAAAAAATTGAAAATTAGTTGGTTTAAAAAAAAAACATATTCTGAGATATAAGACCAAAGGTTTTTCATAATTTCAGCTTAAGAAACCATAAAATGTATAATTATACATTTTGAATTGTTTAGCATTGCTTATATTGTAAATGTTCCATAGTAAATTGTAACCAATATTTAGGTTTCTGACCAGAGGAGATCATTTTGATGGTTCAACCTCAATCTATATACAACAAATCATAGCCTTAAAGGGGCATCTCACAAAGGCAGTCCCTGTCCAAATGTCCTATTAGGGCAAATGGACATCAAAGAGGGACACCTCTTGTGCTTTGGACCCCTTTGCATGAGTGAGAACAAAGAGTTATTTTATACTAAAAGCAACTGTTCTGTTGGACCAGAGCTGGGATGGACACCAGGTAATACTACATTTCCGCTGCAGTGGCTGCCCTGGAAATATCTGGCTGAAAGCAGCCTTATCCATCACAATTAATTATTTGCCACCAGGAGTTTGACCTGAGAAAACCTGCTGAAGACTTTTGGGTCCGCATTCTGAAAGAGGTTGTCTCAGTTTAGAAAACGCCATTAGTTTCACTGTAATGTTATCATTGTAGGACATGCAGAACATATCAATCCATAGAAATAGCCACTAGTGACAGGTGATTGCCTCCAACGTCAGACCCAAATTGGTTTGCCTTATCCTGCACCTAATGTTGAGTGAACAGATTCAAAGTGAAATTCCCTACATACTGCAAGAAAAATTAGGATTCGCCAGGACTCAGTTTTTTTCGGAATTTAATTCACAACATTGCTAAATTCTTTAAAGGGCTGAGATGGGGATAAAAATAAGAAATTATTATATTAAAATATTCTAAGTCACTCCTCCACCTTCTATTCTTCACTCACCTTGTCTTCAGTCTTCTGCTCTAGAAGAGTGGAAGACCGAAGACAAGAAGAGTAGAGTACAGTGTAGGGCTGTGGCAGCCGGAAAGATGAGTAGCAGTCTGAGGACGGGTGGCTATAATCGTTCATTATTGTTTAACCCTTACTCAGCCCTTACATTATTATCCTTTGATGCCTGGAGAGACCTCAGAGCAGAATAAACGGTAATTAGGGCATTTTCAAACCAACCAATTTCACACCGAATCAGATCTACTGGTAAATTCAAGTGACTCTGTCAAAACCAAATTTCAGGAGATTTGCTCCATAAATAATTTAGCACAATTATAATGTCAATGCATTTTCACACTAGAGGATAGTTTTTTATATATGTTATAAGAAAAGATAGGATTTCTTTCTATTTAATGGAGATTGATCAGCTTTACAGTTGTCCGCAGAGGTGTGCATGCCATTGATTCAACCTGTGAAATCGCACAGGACCCCAAGAGGTAAGGGGAACCCGCTTCCACTTCCAACACAGGTGGCATTGTGCATTATGATGAGGTATTGGACTTGCCCAAGGACGCTGTTATGTCTATGTCCGCTCCTGAATACTAGTTATTGTCAATAGCTAGAACCTTACACACAATGGTTTGTTTTACAGATCTTATCATATAAGGACAGTATTACACATCACACTGTACTGTACCCATATAATTCACTGTTTTGTGCTTCTAGATGGGCCAATGAAAAATTATATGAAAGTATGAAAAATACGGCAGAATAGATACCTTTTTTAGCAAGCAATATACTCCCATATTAAGGTTCACTATTTTGTTATATTTAAAAAAAAGTCTTCAACACTTTGCATTTTTTAGTTTCCGTTCTCATTCTTTGCTTGAAAAAACCTAATGTGAACTGAGGAATGGACCATTAGATTCCCTTTCCTGCTTATTACCCCAAAAGGTGATAGTCTCACTTTAAATTATATTATACTTTATTATTTAACGTGGTTGTTCAGGCATGGGGTTCAAATTTGCAGTCCCTCTATGTGACTGCAGACAAGTGAATCCTCACAGCGTGCACAGTGCGTGTTGTCAGGATTCTCCCAGCACCAGAAGTGGGCGATATTAGAACAGAAGTGTGAGATTTACATGATTCAGCCACATTCTGACTAGACATGTCCAGTCTCACTCAATTCACTTGTATTGCGTGAGACCACTCACATCTACACAGCATGTGCCCTCAAGTGCGCATTTCGATTACTTGCAGTCAGACACCTCGCCGCTGCTGATACTGGCACCGGAGAATCCAGACAGCCCGCATTGCACACACTGTGTGGATTCATAAGTCTGATATCTAGTGTTGAGCGATACCATCCAATATCGTGAAATATCGGATCGGATTGGATCGGACCGATACCCAAAAAAATATCGGATATCGCCGATTCCGATACCGGAAACCAATGCAAGTCAATGGGACAGAAATATCGGAATAAAAAAAAACCCTTTCTTTCCTTGTAGGTTAATTCTACATGAAGAAAAACAACTAAAAATAATGTAGAATGTATTGGGGGAGGTGGAGGAGACATTAAAGGCATAGAGGTTTAGCCCAATCAAATGGAATAGCAGGAATAATTATTTTTTTAAAGACGTTCGGAGTTACAAAGATATTGACTATGTTAACCTTTTTTATATTTTGTCAGATATGTATGTTTCACTACTTCCATGCTCTTCACCTTCTTTTTTACTTCTTCCACACTTTCTCCTTAATGATCCGCAGCAGCAGCATCTTTTTCATCAACTTCTCCACCTTATTCATCTTCTTCATCAACTTCTCCACCTTATTCATCTTCTTCTTCTTCTTCTTCTTCACCATCTTCCTATTATTCTTTTTTTTACATTCTTCATATTCTTCTTATTCAACTATTATTCTTCTTCATATTCTTCTTCTTCCTATTCTTCTACTTCATCATATTCTTATTTGTGACAGTCATTCCTATAGTTGTTATCTATAAAAGTTTGAAGATTACACCTTCCGTTCTGCCTGTCACAAAATATTTACAACAGGATTTGTCCGCGTTCAGTTTGGCCTGCAACAGCAGGCATTTTCCAGGGGCACCACGAGGAGGAACGGACTCACCCCCATACACTGCTTATTCTTCTTCTGCTTATAAATTAGATAATATCTTTTGCTCTGATTTTTAGTCTCATGCTTATTGTTCATCTGCTTTTTGTTCTTCTGCTTTTTGTTCTTCTGCTTCTTGGTCTTCTGCTTCTTGGTCTTCTGTCTCTTGTTGTTCTGTATCTTGGTGGTTGTCTTCATGTTCTTTGTCCTCTTGGTCATCTTCTTCAGGGTCATTTTTTTGGTCTTCTTTGGGGTGGTCTTCCGGGTCGTCGTCTTCAGGGTCATCATTTTCGTGGTCGTCTTCTTCTTCGGGGTGGTCTTCAGGGTCGTTGTCTTCAGGGTCGTCGTCAGGAAGATCCAGAGTGATAACCAAAAACCATTTCCGAAAGCTTGAATTTGGAATTGTAGCAGAAGGTGCAAGAAGGCTGAGGAACTGCCGAGAACCAGCTGAGGGTACTGGAACCCGGATGGGTGGCAGAAGGAACAAGAGCCAATGGCACTACCGAGGACCAGCTGACGGTGCTGGAACCCGGAGGGGCAGCAGAAGGAAAGAGAGCCAATGGCACTACCGAGGACCAGCTGACGGTGCTGGAACCTGGTTACTAAGCAGGAGGTACCTGTGCTAGAAAGCACTACCAAGGATCAGCAGACGTTGCTGGAACTCGGATACCGAGAAGGAGGCACCTAAGCCAAAGGCACTGCCGAGAACCAGCTGACAGTGCTGGAACCCGGATGCGTAGCAGAAGCTGCAAGAGCCAATGGAACTAGCGAGGACCAGCTGACGGTGCTGGAACCCGGAGGGGCAGCAGAAGGAACAAGAGCCAATGGCACTACCGAGGTCAAGCTGATGGTGCTGGAACCTGGTTACTAAGCAGGAGGTACCTGTGCTAGAAAGCACTACCAAGGACCAGCAGACGTTGCTGGAACTCAGATACCGAGAAGGAGGCACCGAAGCCAAAGGCACTGCCGAGAACCAGCTGACGGTACTGGAACCCGGATGGGTAGCAGAAGGTACCCATGAAAAACAAAGTTGCAAGGCCGCGAGTCGGCCGCTGTTACCGAAACCCACAGTCCTACAGGGGGTGCTTGTCCTATTGGCACTACGAAGCCAGCCTTTGTTGCCAGATCCCGCAGCTCACATAGGAAGCCCATAAACTGCAGGCACCATAGACTCAGCTAACCCGACCGCAACACGACAGGACAACGTATTGGTGGCAAAGTGACGTTGACACTACCCGGAAACAGCAGGCGTGTTGGAACCAGGCTGGGCAGGAGGGAGTACCTGTGCCAAAGACAATGCCGGGAAACAGCTGGCGGTGCTGGAACCCAGGGAAAATACTACAAACAGAGTGGAGACAGAGGCCTAATTGGAGCAAGTTTAAAATCTGTAGTTGTGTGAGTGTGGACAGAGCAGGAGAAATTGCCGGACACACAGCTTGGGATCAGATGACATTTCAGAACCCCAATAACACTGGAGCAAATGTTGACTGTGCAGATGGCACTTCTGAGCAGCAACTAGCGATGTTGGAGCCCAGGGTCAATCAGGGTGTAGGCTGAGGCCTATTTTCATCAAATTTAATATCTGTTGTAGACTACTACTGATTTTAAACGTGCTCCAATTAGGCCTCTGGCTCCGCTCTTTCTCTAGTATTTACCCTGGCCTCCAACACCTTCAGTTGCTGCTCAGAAGTGCCGTCTGCACAATCAACACTTTTTCCTGTGTTACTGGGGTTCAGTAACGTCAGCTGATCCCCTGATGTGTGTCCGGCAATGTCTCCTGCTCTGTCCATGTGGCACCCCTGAGGCTCAGTCGCCACAGAGGTACTGCACCTTCTCCTAAGGTGTAGTGCCTCACCAACTAGGTAAGTTGGGAACTCCTTTCCACACTCCAACAGCTGCACCCCACACACAGGATAGTTCAGCAAGAGACCACATTGCGGCTCACAGCAGGGGAGCAGCTGGCATTACTGAACCCCACTAACACTGGAGCATGTGTTTTTCTATGTGCAGACGGCACTTCTGAGCAGCAACTGGCAGTGTTGAAGCCCAGGGTCAATCATGGAGTAGGCTGAGGCCTACTTGGAGCAAGTGTAAAATCTGATGTAGTTTGAATGTAGAGGGAGCAGGAGATATTGCCGGACACACAGCAGGGGAGCAGCTGGCGTTACTGAACCCCACTAACACAGGAGCTAGTGTTTTTCTCTGTGCAGATGGCACCTCTGAGCAGCAACTGGCAATGTTGGAGCCCAGGGTCAATCATGGAGTAGGCTGAGGCCTACTTGGAGCAAGTGTAAAATCTGATGTAGTTTGAATGTGGAGGCAGCAGGAGATATTGCCGGACACACAGCAGGGGAGCAGCTGGCGTTACTGAACCCCACTAACACAGGAGCTAGTGTTTTTCTCTGTGCAGATGGCACTTCTGAGCAACAACTGGCAGTGTTGGAGCCCAGGGTCATTCATGGAGTAGCCTGAGGCCTACTTGGAGCAAGTGTAAAATCTGATGTAGTTTAAATGTGGAGAGAGCAGGAGATATTGCCGGACACACAGCAGGGGAGCAGCTGGCGTTACTGAACCCCACTAACACAGGAGCTAGTGTTTTTCTCTGTGCAGACGGCACTTCTGAGCAACAACTGGTAGTGTTGGAGCCCAGGGATTACAGTTCAGGTGGTAGAAACATGAACACAACAGGAGTCCTGGATACTGTTGCCAACCAATTATTTATTCTGGAAGAGGACTGGCAAATTCCGGCGAGATACAGGCCTTGTTCATTTTCAGAAAAGTAAGCCGGTCAACGTTATCGGAGGATAGTAGCGTGCGACGGTCTGTTAGTACACCACCTGCGGCACTAAATGCGCGTTCCGATAATACAGTAGCAGCAGGGCAAGCCAGCACCTCCAACGCATACTGGCTAAGCTCTGGCCATGTATCCAGCTTAGAGACCCAAAACTCAAAGGGGGAAGAGCCGCCTGGGAGTACACTGACAGGGTAAGACATGTAGTCTGTCACCATCTGACAGAAATGTTGCCTCCTGCTGACTGGAGCCGTCTGTGATGGTGTAGACATTTGTGGCGGGCACACAAAACTTTGCCACATTTGGGCCATACTGGTCTTGCCTTGTGCTGAGGCGCTGCCTCGGCTCCCTCTTTGTGCAGAGCTTCCTCTACTGCCTCGACTCACAGAGCTGCTTTGTAAAGCACTAGCAGCACTGCTCTCGGGTGGAATGGAGAACATGATGGAATGCACCAGTGTGTCTTGGTACTCCCGCATTTTACGCTCCTGGTTCAATGGTGTTATGAGGCTTTGTAAGTTGTCCCGGTAGCAAGGATCTAAGAGGGTGTACACCCCATAATCAGCCGTGTTGAGAATGTGGGTGATGCTGCGGTTGTTTCTCAGGCACTGCAGCATGAAATCAACCATGTGCTGCAGACTTCCAGCTGCCCAAGAAACGCTGTCCCCTGCTTGAGACGTCATCTCTGCCTGCTCTGCATCACCCCACCCTCGCTGTACTTACTGACTACTAGAGCATTGTGTACCTCCCTCCTCTGGAGAGATGTCTTCCTCCTCCATTGACTCCTCCTCATCCTCCTCACAAAGTGTCCCCTGCCAAGGCCTTTGTGAGGAACTACATTGCGCAGACTGTCCATAAGCAGATGGCATTTGTGACTCCTCATCCTCCACCTCTCCCAAAACCTCCTCCCTTAGTGCTTGCAGTGTTTTTTGAAGCAGGCAAATAAGGGGGACAGTCATGCTGACTAGTGTATCATCTGCACTCGCCATCCACGTGGAATCATCGAAGGCACGCAAAACGTGGCAGATGTCCTTCATAGAGGCCCACTCAGTGGTGCTGAAGTGTGACCGGTGCACAGTGCGACTTGTTTGTGCCTGTTGCAGCTGGTACTCCATTACTGCTGCCTGCTGCTCATACAAACGGTCCAACATATGTAACGTTGAATTCCACCTGGTGGGTCGGTCACATATGATGCAATGTTCCGGAAGGCAGAATCGGCGCTGCAGAGCTGCAATGCGCGATCTTGCCATGCTGGAACGCCGCAAGTGAGCGCACTCTATGCGGACCTTGTGAAGCAGTGCATCAAGATCCGGATAGTCCCTCAGAAAGCTCTGCATCACAAAGTTGAGCACATATGCCAGACATGGGATGTGAGTGAGGTTGCCTAGGCCCAGAGCTGCCACCAGATTTCGGCCATTGTCACACACTACCAAGCCTGGCTGGAGATTCGCTGGCACAAACCACACGTCGCTCTCCTGCTTGATGGCATTCCAGAGCTCCTGCGCTGTGTGGCTTCGATTCCCCAAAGAAATTAATTTCAGTAAGGCCTGTTGACGTTTGGCCGTGGCTGTGCTCATATCGGTCGTAACAGGCTCCTGCAGCGCTGATTCAGAGGAACTGGAGTATGAAGAGGAGTCAATGTGTACAGACTGGATTCCTGCAATCCTTGGAGTTGGCAGAACACGTACAGCGCCACTCTCAAGATCTGTACCCGGCTCCACAACATTGACCCAATGGGCAGTGAGGGAAAGGTATCGTCCCTGTCCATGGTTACTGGTCCACGCATCGGTGGTCAGGTGGACCTTGCTACTGACGGCGTTTAGTAGCGCATGTTTAATTTTTCCCTCTACATGCTTTTGCAGGGCAGGGACGGCTTGCCTGCTGAAATAAAAGCGGCTGGACACGGTGTATTGTGGGACTGCCAATGTCATGAAGTTACGGAAGGTGTCACTCTCCACCAGCCTGAATTAGAGCATTTCAAGGGCCAGTAGTTTTGCAGTGCCAGCATTCAGAGCCTGTGCTCGGGGATGGTTTGCTGAGTATGGCCGCCTTTTCTCCCATGCCTGTGCTACCGATGGCTGTAGAGTGGCCTGGGAGTGTGAGGATGACAGGGAACGTGGTGCTGTGGGTGGAATGTCACTGGGTCTCTGGACAACAGTGCCAGAGGTTCTTCCATGGCCATCCTGTGAGGAAGCCGAACCAGCTGTGTGTGAGCTGGAGGAAGAGGCTACAACACGAGCTGAAGAGGTGGTAGGTGGTGCTGTAGGTTGGCCTACATCTTCAGTGTGTTTTTGTAACTCCACCACGTGCTTGGCTCGCACATGTTTCTACATATTTGTGGTATTCAGGTTGCTGACATTTTTCCCTCTTTTGACTTTCTGATTACACAGCTTGCATTTGACAAAGCAAATGTCATCTACAACTGTGTCAAAAAAGGACCACGCGCTGCAAGTCCTGGGAGCGCCTGTTTTGGGTTTTGGAAGAGGAATGCTCCTAACGGGTGCCGAAGTGGAGTCTACAGGCAACCAAGTCTGCCCCCTCCCCTCTCCCTCCTGTTTTGGCCATTCGGGGAATCTATTCCTCAGAGCTGCTCCCATCACCTTCCTGTTCCTCACGCCATGATGGGCCAAGGACCTCATCATGTACACTCCCCTCTTCAAACACCTGCTTCTCCTGGGTAGTCTCGCCAGCACAGTACGCACCAGAAAATGGCACCTGAGTCTCATCATCTGATGCGTACTGAGATGTGCTGACCATAGGCACTGGCCCACCCGCCTCTTCAGATTCAGAGGGACAAAGCAGTTGTGCATCACTGCATACTCCCTCTTCTTCACATTCTAGAATGCTGCTTGGCTGGCCCCCTGTTTCCAAGCCAAGAGATTCAGAGAACAGAAGTAGAGATGGCTCCTGTCCAGGGCTCTCTGACTTCCTGGGCAATTTGGCAGGTGGTGAAGAGACAGATGGTTGCTCTTCAGTGCTCTGTCCTGAGAGGATGTGGAAGTAATTGAAGTCGATTTTGTTAGCTGCCATCCATCCGACAATGGCTTCAATTTGTTCGTCCCGCAGCAGTGGGGTACGGCGAGGTCCTACAAAGCTGCGCATAAAGGACTGTCGCCTGGTAAAACTGGGGGATGCTGAGTCACTGGTGCCCACAGCAGGCACAGAATCCCCACGTCCTCTCCCTGCTGAAACTCCACACACACGACCACGTGCCTTACTCCATGCCTCCTTCATCTTGGTAGACTGATAAAGATAGGCAGAAAAGTGCAAAGGGGGGACTTAGTGTGCTTATTCCTGAACAGCTGCTAACAGGTTTAAGAAACACTAATTTTATAAAGTGTGTGGACTACACTTTAATATAAGCTAATGTGGCCTACACATCTGTCAAGTGGAGTGTTTGGTGAACTATATTTACATGTTTTTTTTCAAAAAAACAAAAAGGATGTGACCAAAGATGTGAAAGCGATAGTATCACAATCTTTTTGGAGCTATTACAATGCAGGAAGGTAACCTACAATGCAATAGATGAGGCTCCAAAAAAATAGCCTAATACTAATCTGGCTGCGGCTGCAGGGCACAAGCCAGCAAAAAGGCATCTCTATCTACTCCTGTATAGTGTTTGCAACCAACCAATGTAGATGGATACGGATGGAAGCACACTAATAGGAGAAAAAAATCAGGAAAAATGAGCTGCAATAAAACAAAAAAAGGACTATGTATGAGGCAGTGATGCACGATGAGCGGACTACAACCAGAGGTGGCTGCAGAACACACTACAACGTGAGCTGCACTCACACTCAGAGACCTCACAGACAGCAGTGAACAGTGCAGAGAACTGGGCACTAGCACTGAAAGGCTGCAGAAAGGCTCCGCTGTCTACTCCTATAGTGTTTGCAACCAATGTAGATGGATACGGATGGATGCACACTAATAGGAGAATTAATGAAAAATGAGCAGCAATAAAACAAAAATAAATATGTATGAGGCAGTGACGGACGCTGAGCGGCCTACAACCAGAAGTGGCTGCAGGACACACTACAGCATGAGCTGCACTCACACAGACCTTGCAGACAGCTGTGAACAGCACTGCAAGGCAAAAGAGAGCTACAGTGATTGATAATGTAGCCTTGGTAAAGCACAATATTATATAGCAAATCGCTATCCCTAACGGTCCCTCAGAGTCTTGAACAGCAGCCTGTCCCTAACTGAATTCACAGCAGAGTGAACCCTAAATGGCGGCGGCGGCTTTTATAGTGCATCATGACATCATTTCAGCAGCCAATCACAGCCATGCCATTAGTTAACATGCCTACATGCCTAACAGGATATGCCCACACATCTGAGGATTCCTCATTGGCTGAATCAAATCAAACTGGCTCATAGCATTATGGAAACTTCCGATTCCGGTATTCGATATGCAAAAAGTATCGGAACTCAGTATCGGAATTCTGATACCGCGAATATCAGCCAATACCCGATATTTGCAGTATCGGAATGCTCAACACTACTGATGTCACATAGAGTTAGTGCAGATGTCAACCCCAAGCCTGGACAACACCTTTAATTTGTAGCCTCCAACTTTAGTCACTTAAGGATTCAGTACATTTTCATTTTACACTTTCATTTTTGCCTCCCTTTCTAAGAGCCATAACGTTTGAAATTTTTCATTGACATATTCTACATAAGGGCTAATTTTTTGCAGGATGAGTTGTAAGTGTGAATAACACCAAAACTTTAACCATATAATTTACTGAAACATATAATGAAAATTCAAACTAAGGTGAAAAGGTGAAAAACCATGATTCCAGCATAGTTTTTTTAGGTTTAATTTAATTTGTAGCGTTACTTGTGTGGTACAAATTGGCAGTATGAGTATGATGCCTTGGGTTAGTATTGTTATTCTGATACCAAATTCATAGAGTTTGATTTAATATTTTAGTAAAATCCTATGTAGAAATGTAAAATGCTTACATGCTCTTTATTGGATCACAAAATAGTAAAAAACATCAAACTAGACATGCAAAAGTCAGACAAATAAAATACTAAATGTAGGTGATAATGACAGGTGTTTCGCATCAAGCTTTATCAGGGGCTTTTATATTTTAGTGGTTTAAAAAATTATGGACTCTGTCAAAACAAACAATTTGTTTGTGTCACCGCTTTCCAAGACTGGTAATTATTTTGTTTTTCCATCAATGGAATTGTATGAAGGCTTGTTTTTTGTGTGATGATTTGTAGTTTCTGTGGTACAACTTTGTGTTGCATACAGTGATTTGGTCACTGTGTATTGCATCTTTTTAGGTTGTGAGAATTGAAAAAAGGCAACTTTGCTGTTTTGCATTCTCCTTTCTTTTTATGGCAATTACTTTATGGATTATATAATGTTATATTTTGATAGATGGGACTCTGTGATATATGCTAGTTTTTATATATTTTTTTCCCCCACAGTTTGATTCCCTTAGTGTTCCCACACACAGTATGATGCACCTAGTGTTCCACAAAAACGATGTTATGTCTAATGCAGTGGCATGTAAAAGTTTGCTCTCCACTGGTGATCAGATAAGCAAGTTTAAGATTAAATGATCTCTAAAAGTGTTAAAGTTAAAGATGACACATTTACTTTGCATTTTAGGTCAACAAAATGTGTATATTGCAATTTTTTACATTTCAAAAATTCCAAAAAGGAAGATGGGCTGATGCTAAAGTTTAGACACTGTAGGATATTTGTGTGTGCAGATAACTTTGACCAAGGTTTGAGGTCTTAGTTAGCCTGTTAGGGTTATGGCTTCTTCAATATCATCATTAGGAAAGGCCAGGTGATGCAAATTTCCCAGCTTAATAACAATCCAGCCTCCTCTAACCTTGTACCAATAAAAGTTCAGCCATCGGTTCTTCTAAGCAGCTGCCTGTCATTTTGAAAATGGTGGAGGCCCACAAAGCAGGAGAAGGCTGTAAGTGTTTTCAAGTTGCCCTTTCCTGAATTTGAAGTGTAATTAAGAAATTGCAGTTAACAGGAACAGTGGAGGTCATGATGAGGCCTGGAAGATTGAGCAAAATTTCAGTGAGACCTGCTCATAGGATTGCTAGAGAGGCAAATCAGAACCCTTGCTTGACTGCAAAAGACCTTCGAAAGATCTAGCAGACTTTGAAGTTGCGGTACATCGTTCAGATTACCTGCACAAATATGGCCTTCATGTAAGAGTCATTAGAAGAAAACCTCTACTGTGTCCTCACCATAAAATTAAATGTCAGAAGTATGCAAAAGAACATCTAAACAAACCTAATGCATTTTGGAAATATGCTCTTTGGAACAATGAGGTTAAAATAGAACTCTTTGGTCACAATGATGAGTTATCTATGGAGAAAGAGGGGAACAAAATTCCAGAAAAAGAACATCTCTTCAACCATTAAGCATGGGATGGATCAATCATGCTTTGGGGTTGTGTTGTAGCCAATGGCACGGGGAACATTTCACGGGTAGAGGGACAAATAGATTTAATGTAATTTCAACAAATTATTGATGCAAACATAACACCATCAGTAAAAAAGATAAGGTTGAAAAGAAGATGGCTTCTACAAACGGATAATGATACTAAATGCACGTCAAAATTCACAATAGACAACCTCAACAAGTGTCAGCTGAAGGTTGCTTAACTGATGACAATAACATTATTTTTGACAAGGAGTGCTCAAACTTTTAGATGCCACTATAGTGTCCATAAAAACATTATATGATGCCCCCAATATCCCCCCCACACAGTATGATGTCACCACAACTACTCAAAGTACATTTTTCCACAGCCTCCCCACATTAAAATGCCCATAAAAAGTATGATGCCTTCCAAATTATACTTCCCTTCCCTAGGCCCTACACAGTGTGATGCCACAACAACCAATCACACACAATATCATGCCCCCAACAGTTCACCCACATACAGTATAATACCTGCACCCAAGCATTCCCACTTGCCTGAGTGTTCTGCTTCTCTGTTGAATAGTCCCTGTCGCCAGTTACCTGACCTGAAAATGTCATGGGACTTGAAGTAATTGCAGACTTCAGACTTCATTCAGAATGGACGGTGCAGCAGTGATATGTCGGCTCCTTGCTCCAACCATCATTTTCACTTTTATCTGTAACACAGACACCCCTATAGTCGACACATACGGCCAATCCACCTGGACAGTGGGACAGAAACCCAAATTGGGAGCTGTATCGCTGGATGTGGTATGGTTGGCAGGTATGAAGATATTATGAAGACATTCATGAGATGCCTTTAATTTCTCCAGTGTAATAATAATACACATAATATTAATTAACATTGCAGATTTCTAAACAGACTATGAAAAGTGGCCAATTATTTTATTTTATGTTCATGTTTTTTAGAGAACCAAGAGCATTTCCTGCAGATGAACAATCCCATCCTTGTTATTCCTCTATATGTAAAACTTTCACACAGCCATAAATGTCTCCGGAATGACATCAGTGCACATCCATAATCTCTTACAGATGTTTGCAGCTTGTAAACACTTTGCAGGTTAATAAAAGATTACAGGAAATATTAATCACTGTTTTCTGAAAAGCAAATTGTGATCTCACAGAATTACAAAAGCAAAACTGCCCAAATAAATGCATGAAATGAGGTCTAACACTAGAACTACCAAAGGGGTCATTTTGACCCTTTTGCTATTTCTTTTTCCTATAATTTCTAAAATTTTAACAAATGAGTTCTGACTTTTTGTGACTTTTATTTATTCATGGTAGTGTATATTTTAGGACACAAAAATGAATTGTAACTTTTTCAGGGGCCTGGATTTTACAAATCATACCTATAAGTACTGAAGGGGTCAATTTGACCCCATTCATAAAGTAGTAGTAGACAAGTCACCTAATATTACAGAGTACAGAAAATCACAGTGTTTCTCCCTAGTTGTAGATTGAAATTGTATCTTTGCATATCAGGGCTGATTCAGCATTTTGTTTTGTCTAAACTTGTCTGAACATGTTTGATCCATGTCTCTTGTAGCGATTTCTGTCTGCACTTCAGTAGCAAACATTACAGTTGAAGCTACAACTCTGCATATTTGTACAGTGTCGTTTTATTACTTATGCTTCCCTTTTCGCGACGTATATTTGAAGCATGAGTAAGTAGAGGGGTCTGACAAGTGATGAAATGTCTTCAGAATTTATCTGAAAATGAGTCAGAAGAAGTGGCCCATCATCCGCAATGTCTGAACCACAAACAAAAGGACAAGAAATCCGCAAGCGTCAAAAATGTGGAGTTGGAAGATGCAACGAAAACAAAATAACTAAAACTTGCGCAAGCTGTAACAAACCAGTTTGTAGAAAATGCACTGGGAAAGTGGAAGAAAGTACTGTTTGTGGTAACTGTTGGACACCGCATGCTATGACCATGTAAAAGGAAAATGCGTGCTGTACTTGATCTTAACACTGCTCCTACTAAGTTAAAATAAATGTTCTTTAATTTGTTGGCAACAAAAAAGTTAGTTTTACTCCAGAGTTAGTACTTTTGAATGGGGGTCAAAATGACCCCTAATGGTAGTTATAGGTATTATGAAACATGCGGTAGTTCTAGTGCTAAGACATCATCTGCAAACTGTTTTTGTTGAACTTTGCCATTACAATGTTACTGTCTTCACAAAATAAGCATTATTTATGTATCACTGATACATTCTGAAGTTGTCACGGGAATAACGCATCAGAGAGGGGTCAGAAGATCACAGTGTCTGGCTACACGTTCAGCTGCACTGGTTGGATCTGCTTTGCCTTCCAGTTAGCTGTACAGATTTCCCTTGCTCTGTTGTTGCAAGAGTTAAACAGTTCTGTTGTCTCCTAGAGCTCTCCATCCTGAGTTCATAGAATCATAGAATCATAGAATCGTAGAGTTGGAAGGGACCTCCTGGGCCATCTGGTCCAACCCCCTGCTCAAAGCAGGATTCGCTAAATCATCCCAGTCAGATGTCTGTCCAGCCTCTGTTTGAAGACTTCCATTGAAGGAGAACTCACCACTTCTCGTGGCAGCCTGTTCCACTCATTGATCACTCTAACTGTCAAAAAGTTTTTTCTAATATCTAATCTGTGTCTCTTCCCATTCAGTTTCATCCCATTGCTTCTAGTCTTTCCTTGTGCAAATGAGAATAAAGTTGATCCTTCTACAATGTGACAGCCCTTTAGATATTTGTAGACAGCTATTAAGTCTCCTCTCAGTCTTCTCTTTTGCAAACTAAACATTCCAAAATCCTGCAACCTTTCCTCATAAGACAGGGTTTGCAGACCGGTCACCATTCTGGTCGCTCTTTTCTGAACTTGCTCCAGTTTGTTGATGTCTTTTTTAAAATGTGGTGCCCAAAACTGGACACAATATTCCAGATGAGGTCTGACCAAAGAGGAGTAGAGGGAAATAATGACTTCACGTGATCTAGACTGTATGCTTCTGTTAATACATCCTAGAATTGCATTTGCCTTTTTTGCTGCTGCATCACACTGTTGACTCATATTCAGTCTGTGATCTATTAGTATACCCAAGTCTTGAGTTATCTCAGCTGCTCTGATTTCTCCACTCCTCTCTGGTATAAATGCTCACCTCTTAGCTTGAGTAGTTGGCAGTGATAGCTTGCCATAACCTGATTTGGTGCTGGAGGTGTGAGCCATGTGAGGAGAGGTCATCTAGGAGTCTTCATTAGCAATATCTGCTTTGAAGTTTATTTCAGTGACTTTCTTTACCTTCTCTACTATTTGGTTTGTCCTACCTTTTCCTCCAACCTTCCCGTTTCTGTAGTATGGGAGCATGTTGAGTGATTTCTGTTTCTTTTATGCTTGTCTGTTTCCCTTTATGTCTTTGTGGTAGAGAAGGACTAGTGTTCCTGCTGCCCTACACTCTAATCAGGTTTGTTCTCTAGGTAAGAAAAGGACAGAAAAGTAATCACCGCACAGGGTGAAATAGCTCCTCTAGAAACACCATATAGCCTAGGGTTGCGCAGGACAAGTGTCAGGGCTGCCCCCATTTAATACTTCCGTAGTGGCAGAGCTCATCTTACCTTCCATCTCGCCGTGTGCTATCTTGCTTCTAGCAGAAATGCGACAGAAGTAAAAATAATGTAACCAATCACAGAAGTATTTTATCCACATGGTCTCATAGCCTAACCTTTAATGCAAGTATTTACAGAGACAGTTTATACACATTTTTTATAGGATAGTCAGTTTCATTGTCAACTGATGAATTCTTTCTGCTGACACTAGGGGGAGCTCATTGCATGTGGATTGATTACACTTCAGTAGGAGTATAAATCCTTGTGCAGTGAGCTCCCCCTAGTGGCAGCTGCAGTCAGAAAGAAATGGTAATCGTTGGCTGTATAAAAAAAATGAGATCTGGTACTTTGAGTCAGAAAAAAATCCAAAAAAATTGATGCTTGAAAATGTAATATGATTAATTCATAAGTGCATTTTGTGCCCTAAACCTCCCCCATTCAACCCTGCACCATGACAAACACCAAAGATTAATAGGTGATAGGAGTTACAATGCAAATCTTCTGGAAATTCCATAAGTCCCCACCCTGCTTCAAATTATGCATTTTCCTACATGTACATACTGTAAGGTGTATATTATTTATTTTATGTTCCCCTGGTTTTCCTTTTTATGGTATAAAATGCTCTGGCGTGCCGGGTGCTGACGCTGGACCTGAGTCAATCAGATGCTGCTGATGTCCATCATGTGATAGATTCAACTCTCATAGGAGCAGAACACCATAAAATAGTAGGATCTGTCACATGACGGACAATGAAAGCCCTTGACAGATCCCATTGACTATGATGGGATCCATAAGGTTTCTGGCACTGTGTGAGGATTTCAAATAATACATTTTAATTAGTGATAGGAAATAGATAACAGTAATTTATAAGGAGACCCATAATGTAACAAGATGATATTGCAATCACTGTCTAGTATTAACAAACATTGCATGCTGAATCTTCATTGTCAAAAGCTTACATCAAAGAAGCATCAATCAAAATAAAACATATAAGGAGCAAATAAACTAAAAATAAACTTTATTTCTGTCTTAATAGATTGATGAATCTTATTTTTTGTCCAGGTTACAAGGTCTGGTTCTGACAGTGCACAAGATATATCTCCACTGTGTCTTCCTCATGTAAATATCTCTCACGTGCTGAAGGTAGACTATGCAACATCAGCTCAGGTGCCCAACTGTGGAGCAAAACCAAAGACATCGGTAAGCACAAAGATTTATTTTTAATACTTTGGTACCTAACAGAATGTTGGTCTATTCTGGGAATGACTGTCATTATGTTTTAATGGTGGTGGTGAAAATGTATGAGATGTCAACATCATCAGTTCTCCAATTTTATGATCATAATCTAGATCTGAACCAACGGCAATAACCCAAAATTATACACCAAATTATGTAACTAATACTTTTTTACATATTGGTCTATAATTTGTTTGTAATATTACAAAGCATTCAAACTCATTGAGGGTTTAGATGAAATTAAAAAAATTGCTTTTTTTCTCCAGAAAGAGACCACCTTGTCCATAGACTGTGACTGGTATATACAGGTGCATCTCACAAAATTAGAATATCAAAAAGTTAATTTATTTCAGTTCTTCAATGCAAAAAGTGAAACACATATATTAGATAGAGTTATTACAAACAGACTGATGTATTTCAAGGGTTTATTTCTGCTAATGTTGATGATTATGGCTTACAGCCAATGAAAACCCAAAAGTCATTATCTCAGTAAATTAGAATACTTTATAACACCAGCTAGAAAAAATTATTTTAAAATCCAAAATGTTGGCCTACTGAAATGTATGTTCAGTAAATGCACTCAATACTTGGCCGGGGATCCTTTGGCATCAATTACTGCATCAATGCGGCGTGGCATGGAGGCGATCAGCCTGTGGAACTCCTGAGGTTTTATGGAAGCCCATGTTGCTTTTATAGCAGCCTTCAGCTCATCTGCATTGTTGGGTCTATTGTCCCTCATCTTCCTCTTGACAATACCCCATAGATTCTCTATGGGGTGAAGGTCAGGCGAGTTTGCTGGCCAATCAAGCACAGTGATACTGTTGTTCGTAAACCAGGTATTGGTACTTTTGGCAGTGTGGACAGGTGCCAAGTCATGCTAGAGCATGAAATTTTCATCTCCAAAAAGCTTGTCGGCAGATGGAAGCATGGAGTGCTCTAGAATTTTCTGGTAGACAGCTGCGCTGACTTTGGTCTTGATAAAACACAATGTACCTACACCAGCAGATGACATAGCTCCCCAAACCATCACTGATTGTGAAAATTTTCTAACCGAGCCTTCTCCGCTTCAGACATACAATCAGTTTGTATGAACAAATGTAGGGTCTTTCCAGCAGGTGAATGGTACCGTTGATGAGTGTGACTTAACAACTCAGCGGCATCCAACACCTCTCATGCTAGGTTCTGGCCTTTTCAATCTCTCAGCAGCATTCCTGGAAGAAATCTCTTTACATCTGGACAGGTTCTAGTCACAGACACCCTCAGCTCCTCTATACTGCTTCTCTGGTCTCTCAGAAGGATGCTTCCACGAAAGGATGACTTTGGATTCCCCTCCAGCACATCCTCTCATCGTTCTCAATAACTGCAGACTGCTCTTAAGATGGCCGCACTTCCTTTTCCTTTGTTTCACATCCGCTCATATTGTAGCTCCACCTCCGATATTCTGCATGTGTCATGTGACTAACTAACATTATTGCAGATGATCAAACCTATTTACAACAGGTACAGTATTATACTGATGTGGACGCCAGTATACACATTTATACCACCCTGGTGAGCCGACACACACATCACATACTTCGATCGGAATCGAATATTGTTTTTGAAATATTCGTTGAACACAGCTGAACGTCATTAGTCAGTGGGAGTGGAAATTACTGAGTATGTTCGGAACCGATCATAGGTCATAAATTCGCTCATCTCTAGTTATGTATTGCCTAACTATCATGTCATCTATACTGTAGCACTGCTGCCCCCAAAAAGGGATCATTTTTGGACTGTTTCTGCAATTTAAGTAGACTAAAAGTTTAATACTGCAGAGTGTTGTTATGTATCTTGTTATTAGGCAACACCAGTTACTATTAGCTTTCATCTAGCCAGATAGGCTGAGGTAACTTGGATATTAATAATCTAAAAGTGGTTTATTACAGTCCTACGACACCTCCGAGTGTTATATACCTAATTTCAGTGCGATTATAGCCTGTACAGTATTGAGATTTGTAGAAAATGTATTTGCCATATATGAAACTTTTTCAAACTTCAAGCAGTTTGATTATCTCTACTGCCAACTAACAAGCTTACAGGACACTGTCATAGCTGCAAAGCCAGAAAACAGAGTTGTTGGAATAAAGCACATAATGTATGAGTGTAAGCAGCCGGGAGATAATCAATGAAGTGGGCAGCTTTCAGTTAGCACATGAACAATAGAAGGAATACGGAGGGCAGAGGCTTCACAGCTATGAGTAGAATGGAGAGAAACACCTGAGGGCAAAGAGAGTGAGAAGAAGCATGTGATTGGCCAGGATTGGGTTGGAAGTAAAGACTTTCCTCTTATTTCTTCATTATCTTCCTTTTCCATTTGTACTGCACATCAGCACTTTAAGCGCATGCCCAGTACAAGCAACCGTAAAATCTAAAGAAAACGTAAGTGGTGGTTTTTCTGCCAGTCACTACGAGCAGAAGAATAAAACACATTTTATTTTGCTGAAAGTCCATCTATAATATAACGGGCTAAGCGTCACTCTGTCCAAAGCCTTTATAGACTGCGCAATCGTGACGCGCAGGCGCAGTCTGGCTCCAGACAGAATGAGGCATCTAGCGGTGAGGAGTGTGTATGGCTCCCGGAGATGGCGGTATGTGTACATATCGCGATCTAGGGCGCCATACTTACATACTTACCTGACTGGGAGTAGCGTTGCCGCGGTGCTTCTCTTCGGCTGGAGACGGGGGCAGGAGAGCGGCCGGAATCGAACATGCGCATAACGTGATCCGGCAACTTTTACTGAAGACACATTTGTAGTGTTTGTAGTGTGTCTAAAGCAATATGGCACCGGACAGCGCTATGGGCATGTGCGTACTCTGGCGCCAGACTCCTCCCCCGCCCTCCAGCAGAATGTGACAGCACTGGTGCACAGGAAAGAAGGGTGAGTATAAATGTTTTTTTGGTGTGTGTAGTTTAATAGGGGTGAGGTGGACCATGCATACCAGGATAGGGATGAGAGGACCTTGCATACCAGGAAAGGGGGGTGAGGGAACCACGCATACCACGAAAGGGGGGTGAGGGGGACCATGCATACCACGAAAGGGGTTGAGGGGACCATGCATACCACGAAAGGGGGGTGAGGGGACCATGCATACCAGAAAAGGGGAGTGAAGGGACCATGCATTCCAAGAAAGAGGAGTGAGGGGACCATGCATTCCACAAAAGGAGGGTGAGGGGAACATGCATACCACGAAAGGAGGGAGAGGGGACCATGCATACCACGAAAGGGGAGTGAGGGGACCATGCATACCATGAAAGAGGAGTGAGGGGACCATGCATACCACGAAAGGAGGGTGAAGGGACCATGCATACCACGAAAGGGGAGAGAGGGGACCATGCATACCATGAAAGAGGAGTGAGGGGACCATTCATACCATGAAAGGGGAGAGAGGGGACCATGCATACCAGTATTGGGGGTGAGGAGACCATGCATACCACGAAAGGGGAGTGAGGGGACCATGCATGCTACGAAAGGTGGGTGAGAGGACCATGCATACCATGAAAGGGGAGTGAGGGGACCATGCATACCATGAAAGGGGGGTGAGGGGACCATCCATACCACGAAAGGAGGGTGAGGGGACCATGCATACCACGAAAGGAGAGTGAGGGGACCACGCATACCACGAAAGGGGAGTGAGGGGATCATGCATACCACAAAAGGGGAGTGAGGGGATCATGCATACCACGAAAGGGGAATGAGGGGATCATGCATATCACGAAAGGAGGGTGAGGGGACCATGCATACCACAAAAGGACAGTGAGGGGACTATGCATACCACGAAAGGGAAGTAAGGGGACCATGCATACCATGAAAGAGAGGTGAGGGGGGACCATGCAAACCACAAAAGGGGGGTGAAGGGACCATGTATACCAGGATTGGGGGGTGAAGGGACCATGCATACCAGGATTGGGAGGTGAGAGGACCATGCATACCAGGATTGGGGGGTGAGGGGTGTGATGTTGTCACATCTCCTGTTGTTTGTGGGCTGTTGCCCTTGTTTGCATTCTTTGCCTAGTAACAGTGATGTAGGGGAGAGGAGGAGTCGGGGGAGGGACGTAGAGAGGAAGGAGGAAGTAAGGAAAAAAGAAAAAGCACGGCCTGGCAGCCAAGCACCAGCACATCAGCGTACGTCTCTGAATTCTTTATCGCCGACATCACGACACTACAACTGGCGACGAGGAAGCGTTCATTCATCAGCCACAGGTATTTCAGTCCCACGAACAGTCTACAAGGCTATCAGCACTCACTATGGCTTGTCTACCCGCATTTCCTGCTTTTGATGTGCATCAGTCCCAAGCAAACCTGGCAGTATCTTGGGATAAATGGCTAAAGTGATTCGAGATATTTCTGCAAGCCATGAATGTCTCTGATGATACCCGGAAAAAAGCCATGCTATTACACTACGTAGGGGAGCAGGTTTACGATATATTCACTACTCTGCCGAATACAGGGGAGGACAAGGACTATGAGCTCAGCAAAGCTGCGTTAAGCAAGCACTTCTCCCCTCACAGAAATCCAGCATTTGAAATTTTTAAGTTCAGGCAGTCAAAGCAGTCGCCAACAGAAAGCATGGCTGAGTATCATGTCCGGCTACGACACCTTGCAGCGCACTGTGAATTTGCGGAAGTAGACAAAGAAATCCAAATGCAGATCGTACAAGGATGTATTTCCTCCAAGTTAAGGAGACAAGCACTCAGAGACCCCACCATGACGTTAGCGAAGTTGCTAGATACAGCGCGTATAAATGATGCTGCAGACAAACAAGCTAAACTGATAGAGAACATCGAGCATGAACCAGACGCGACATCTTCTATAGCAAAGCTTACACAGAAACCAAATGTGCCTCGCACGCAGGCAGCCACATGTTACAACTGCGGTGGATCGTATCCTCACCAGAATGTCTGCCCAGCAAAGGGAGGAACTTGTCATAATTGCGGAAAGCAAAATCATTTTGCAAAGGTGTGTAGATCCAAGCCACAATCTCCTCATACCACCGCACAACCTAGGCCACCAAAGATCCAAACACTGCAGATTAATGACGAGTCCCACAGCACCTATTTATTCTCCGTGACGGAAGAGGGATCTAATACTGTGCACGCAGTTACTAATCCGAAACGAGTAATCCTAGTGAATGGCAATCCAATAGAAGCCCTGGTAGACACGGGGGCATCAGTCAATGTCATCAGTCATACTGTCTACAACCAGCTCCTAAACAAACCTACTCTACAAAGTACTAATATAAAGATTTTTCCTTATGGCTCAGCAGCTGCACTGCCCCTGTGCGGAAAATTTCAGTCAGAAGTTGCAGCTGAAGGAAAGTCCATCACTGACACCTTTTATGTGGTAGAATGCTCTGCGGACACACTTCTCAGCTGTACCAGTGCAATATCTCTGGGCCTTGTGAACCTTGTCAACAGCATTACAGGCCCTTCGGCCCACCACATTATGCAGAAGTACCCAAATCTCTTTAAAGGCCTAGGTAAGCTAAAGGATGTTCAAATAAAATTGCATATAGATCCGTCAGTACAGCCCTCTATTCAGCCCCACAGGCGCATTCCATTCCATGTCCGCAAGCTTGTGGAGCAAGAACTGCAAGACCTGGAGGCATCCGATGTCGTCGAACGCGTTGAAGGCCCGACCCCCTGGGTTTCACCAATCGTTGTTGCACCTAAACCGAAGCAGCCAGGTAAAATCCGACTATGTGTGGATATGCGCCACGCCAATCGGGCGATCCAAAGAGAAAGGCACATCACGCCCACTATTGATGACATTCTCGCAGACCTGAATGGTGCGAAGGTATTTTCAAAAATTGACCTAAACTCGGGCTATCATCAACTTGAATTGCATCCAGACTCCAGGTACATTACAACTTTTAGCACGCATGTGGGCCTGCGCAGATTTAAGAGATTGAACTTTGGCATCTCATCGGCCGCAGAAATTTTTCAGAATATCGTCAGCCAGGTTCTGTCTGGCATTGCAGGAGTCCTCAACGTCAGTGATGATATTCTCATTTATGGCACAACCCAAGAGGAACACGACAATCGCCTAGAACAAGTGTTTCAAAGACTCCAAGCCTGCAATCTCACTGTCAATCCGTCAAAATGTGAATTTAACCAAAAATCATTAACTTTTTTTGGATACATCTTTTCTGAACAAGGAGTTTCAGCTGACCCACAGAAAGTGGCTGCCATAAAATCGGCTAGCCCACCGCAAAATGTGTCAGATGTTCGCAGCTTCCTAGGACTGGTCACATAATGTGGGCGATTTATACCTGACCTAGCCACTGTTTCTGAACCTCTGCGAAAGCTCACAAAGAAAGACTCTCCGTGGACATGGGGTACTGAGCAGCAAGCAGCTTTTGACGCATTGAAAACCAACCTAACCAGCGACACTGTCATGGCCTATTTTGACCCGTCAAAACCCACACAGCTACTGGTGGATGCTAGTCCAGTAGGCCTAGGGGCAATTCTCACACAAGTGTCTAGCGCAGGCGACATATCCACAATCTCATATGCCAGCAAGACACTAACGGATACAGAGCAGCGATATTCACAAACTGAGAGAGAAGCCCTGGCAGTTGTGTGGGGGTGCCTTCATTTCCATTTATACCTTTTTGGACATCAATTCACAGTGATAACTGACCACAAGCCACTCGTTCCAATTTTCAATAAGCCCTCGTCAAAGCCTCCCCCGCGTCTTGAACGCTGGTTGCTCCGCTTACAGAACTATCATCTCCAGTTGAGATACGAGGCGGGAGCTGGAAATCCCGCAGACTATTTCTCGAGACACCCAGCACCACAGCCCACCACAGACGACATCCCCGCGACGATTCTGGCGGAGGAGCATGTCAACTTTGTCGTCGCCCATTCGGTACCGAAAGCTATGACCATACAGGAAATTAAGCAAGCGCTGGATGCCGATCACCAACTTCAATTTGTGATAGAGACGGTTCGGTCCAAGAACTGGAGCAGTTTTCTCGCTGAGGCCCGCCTTCACCCTCCTGATCAGGCTGGGTACCTGGAGGTTTTCTTTAACGCGAGACATTCACTATCAGTATCAGACTCAAATATGCTCTTAAGAGATAATCGCCTGGTGATACCGCAGAAACTTCAGAGCAGGGTACTGGATCTGGCGCATGAAGCTCATCAAGGGGTCGTGAAAACGAAGCAGCTACTTCGGGAGAAAGTGTGGTTTCCCGGACTTGACAAAAAGGTAGAGGCACTCGTTGAAACATGCATACCGTGCCAAGCCACTACAGTTGCCCATAGACGTGCACCATTACAAATGACACCCCTGCCAGCCGGTCCATGGATAGATGTTAGCATCGATTTCTGCAGTCTACCAGATAGCTCCTATCTGCTGGTGATCATGGATGACTTTTCAAGGTTTCCAGTCACCGAACATGTTTCTACAACCTCGGCCAAGGCTGTTTTACCAAAATTAGACAAGATCTTCTCGGCATATGGCATACCTGAGATCGTGAAATCTGACAATGGACCGCCTTTTAATAGCACAGACTTTCAGTCCTTCGCAACCTACCTGGGTTTCACACACCGGAAAATAACTCCTTGCTGGCCTCAGGCCAACGAAGAAGTCGAACGATTCATGCAATCGCTCAACAAGACCCTAAGGATTGCTACCATGGAGCACAAGGATTTACAGCAAGAGTTGAACGCATTCCTCAGACAGTACAGGGCTACACCCCACTCTACAACGTGAATACCACCTGCAAAGGCACTGTTCAACAGGCCCTTACGGGTCAAACTTCCAAGCATTCCAGCAATCTCCGTCCAGACCCCGATTTCTATTAATGACTCCATATCAAAGGAAAAGATGAAACGGTACGCAGATAAGCGCAACCATCGAGGCAGACAGCCGGCAATACAGGTGGGCGATTGGGTCCTAGCACAAAGGTTAAAAGCGACTAGCAAGTTTGCGTCACCGTACTATCCGGAACCCTTTCAAGTTATAGACGTTAAGGGCACCATGGTTACTGCCCGGAATCAAAGTCGTCAGGTCACACGAAATGTGTCCCACTTTAAAAAACTCCGGGGCCACGTCCCAAAAACCACGCCTATTGAGGAAGCGGAGAGCGACGACTTCCTGCCAGAGACTGGAGATGCCGTAAGCCTAACAGGGGATGTCTCCGGGGATACTCAGGGCTCATCTGGTGATGGGCTGTCTCACCGCTATCCGACTAGGACCTATCGAAGACCACCTGCCCACCTTACAGACTATGTTCTGCAGTGAGACTTAATGTTTGAACGACAATATTCTTCAAATGTTTCAGTTTTTTTTGTTGGGAGAAAAGAAGAGGTGTGATGTTGTCACATCTCCTGTTGTTTGTGGGCTGTTGCCCTTGTTTGCATTCTTTGCCTAGTAACAGTGATGTAGGGGAGAGGAGGAGTCGGGGGAGGGACGTAGAGAGGAAGGAGGAAGTAAGGAAAAAAGAAAAAGCACGGCCTGGCAGCCAAGCACCAGCACATCAGCGTACGTCTCTGAATTCTTTATCGCCGACATCACGACACTACAAGGCATACCAGGATTGGGGGGTGAGGGGTAGCATGCATACCAGGATGGGGGGGTGAGAAGGCCATGCATACCAGGATAGGGGGGTGAGAGGACCATGCATACCAGGATGGGGGGGTGAGAGGACCATGCATACCAGTATAGTGGTGGTGAGAAGACCATACATACCAGGATAGGGGGGTGAGAGGACCATGCATACTAGGATAGGGGGGTGGGAGGACCATGTATACCAGGATTGGGAGGTGAGAAGACCATGCATACCAGGATTGGGGGGTGAGCAGACCATGCATACCAGGATTGGGGGGTGAGGGGGCCATGCATACCAGGATAGGGGGGTGAGGGGACCATACATACCAGGATAGGGATAAGGGGGTACCATGCATACCAGGATTGGGGGTTGAGGGGACCATGCATACCAGGATAGGAGGGGGGCAGCACATACCAGGATGGGAGACCATATACCAGTAAAAATGCTCACCACCCGGGCGTAGAATGGGTTCATAGCTAGTAAATATATGAATGGCTTGCAATACAGCTGTGGTCTAATTTCTGGAATTTCCAGATAGCCTCAGGGTGGGGCTCCAGAACTTCTAAATAGAAATGAGCAATTTTTTTTGGGATTTTGCCCCCGAATCTGATTTTGACATATTCGAGCCATATTCAAACAATATTCGTGCCGAATGTATGTCTTATTATTGGTTCCGAACATATTCAGTAATTTCTACTCCCATTGACTCTAATGACGTTTGGCTATGTACGGCGACTATTGCAAAAAAAAATATACGAATCCAATCATATTGGGAACCGATTCCAAACAAATTTGCTCATCTCTGCTTCTAAGAATGAGTCTCAGTAGAGTTCCGATTCCAATGGAGTAGAGGAATACATGCTCAGCTTTCACCAAAGAAGGCCAAATAGAGTTCTCCACTATTTTCCGCTAACCTGGTGATAGTAAATGGAACAGAGGCCAAGCATGTGCAACTGCACTCCATTCAAGACTTGGCTCTTTAGAATCCCATTCTTAGGATCTCTGGGGGTCCTAGTAATCAGCAAATTATCTCCTATCCTATGCATACCTTGCGATTTTGGGAAAAAAATCCCTTAATGTACAGTGTGTGCCTTACATGCATACATGTGGTTTGTGCATAGATCCATTGGTTGGCATTATAAGCAGTTGGGTCCTAGATTCTAATCCAATCAAGTCATTATGTGCAAGGATTTTTTTCTCTACTTTTGCATGGCTTTCCTCCTGGTTTACCCTGTTTTTCTTCCACACCACAAAAACTCCCCGGTTAATTTGCTTCCTATAAAGAAGAAAGAACCTACTAGTGTGTAGAGTTGAGCGACTTTTGGTTTTTTAGGGTCGCGTTTCGTTTCGTGAAACCCGACTTTTCCAAAAGTCGGGTCGAGCAAGATCGTCTGATTATAGGGAAAAGTCGGGGTCGTCCCAAAACACGAAACCCAATGTAAGTCAATGGGGAATAAAAGTCGGCAGTGAGAGGAGGACAGGAAACACACCAACAGTGCCCATTTGAATGCCAAAAGCATCAATTCTTCTTACTTAAGCTTGTCAACCTTAATTAACTTCATAATACAAGTTACGCACTGAAAAATGGGGGTTATTTGGCTACAGACTGTGGGGGGGGGAGGCTGGCTCCAGGTTTTCATGTGCCCTGGGCGAAAGAGCGCCCCTTTAACACATACCACAACTCATCATGCTCCGATACAGCAGAGAAATAGCGGTATAGTACAATGAAAAATACCTCACTTTTTACATCTCATGACGAGGCCAATCTATTTCTCCATACAGAATCATTGGTCCCATATAATGTTTGAAACAGTATATGATGAGCTCCACATAATGCTACAGTATATGTTGGTCCCCATGGATGAAGCTCTACTGTCTTATGGGCCCAAATAATGCTCCAAACATAATGGGCCCCATTTCTAATGCTCTAGTGTATAATGGGCCCTGTAAATGCTGCTCCAGTGTCTGATGTCCACCTTTGGAATGTTCCAGTGTATGGTGGGCCCCATCTATCATTCTCAGACGGTGTTAGGCCCAGTATGGATTGCACGTGATTGCACAAAGGTTAGAAAGGGTACCGTATCCCCGGATAACATGTATGGATAGCGTACACATTCAAAATATATGTCTCAGGAGGCAGGCTCAGACGGTGTTAGGCCCAGTATGGATTGCACGTGATTGCACAAAGGTTAGAAAGGGTACCGTATCCCCGGATAACATGTATGGATAGCGTACACATTCAAAATATATGTCTCAGGAGGCAGGCTCAGACGGTGTTAGGCCCAGTATGGATTGCACGTGATTGCACAAAGGTTAGAAAGGGTACCGTATCCCCGGATAACATGTATGGATAGCGTACACATTCAAAATATATGTCTCAGGAGGCAGGCTCAGACGGTGTTAGGCCCAGTATGGATTGCACGTGATTGCACAAAGGTTAGAAAGGGTACCGTATCCCCAGATAACATGTATGGATAGCGTACACATTCAAAATATATGTCTATACATCAGGAGGCAGGCTCAGACGGTGTTAGGCCCAGCATGGATTGCACGTGATTGCACAAAGGTTAGAAAGGGTACCGTATCCCCGGATAACATGTATGGATAGCGTACACATTCAAAATATATGTCTCAGGAGGCAGGCTCAGACGGTGTTAGGCCCAGTATGGATTGCACGTGATTGCACAAAGGTTAGAAAGGGTACCGTATCCCCAGATAACATGTATGGATAGCGTACACATTCAAAATATATGTCTATACATCAGGAGGCAGGCTCAGACGGTGTTAGGCCCAGTATGGATTGCACGTGATTACACAAAGGTTAGAAAGGGTACCGTTTCCCCGGATAACATGTATGGATAGCGTACACATTCAAAATATATGTCTCAGGAGGCAGGCTCAGACGGTGTTAGGCCCAGTATGGATTGCACGTGATTGCACAAAGGTTAGAAAGGGTACCGTATCCCCGGATAACATGTATGGATAGCGTACACATTCAAAATATATGTCTCAGGAGGCAGGCTCAGACGGTGTTAGGCCCAGTATGGATTGCACGTGATTGCACAAAGGTTAGAAAGGGTACCGTATCCCCGGATAACATGTATGGATAGCGTGTACACATTCAAAATATATGTCTATACATCAGGAGGCAGGCTCAGACGGTGTCAGGCACAGTATGGATTTGACGGCCCAGATTACACAGCGGAGGAGCAGGGAGAGGTAAAGATTGCAAATGCTGGGGCCCTGCCCAAGCAAGGGGGGCCCACTCGTGGGCGTCGGTACTGGCACTGGGCCCCTCATAGTACAGCGGTGTGTCTGACGGCGGGTGTGCACCACCACCGTCAGAGACACTTGATTGCACTATGTGGGACCCTGTGCCAGTGCCCGTGCCCAAGAGTCGGCCTACCCACCTGTCCAGGGCAACGCCACTCGCACGGTGTCGTGCGCTAGGTGGTGACCCCGGCCATGGGGGGGAGGCAGCACAATTAGGGAGTTTTAGAAAGTGGCATATGTTGATGTTGGACATTCAGCTGATGCAAAAGGCGAAATAGGTGAAGTACCAGGAAGAGGTGGACCAAAGCAAGCCATTTTTCTGTCACCATATGTGTCATCAGGGGAAGGTGGGACAAAATCCTTGGAAACCCATGCGTGGTTCATTTTAATGAAGGTTAGATCATCCACATTTTGGGTTGACAGACGGGTCCTTTTTTCTGTCAGGATTGATCCAGCTGCACTGAAGACTCTTTCCGATAGCACACTTGCAGCTGGGCAAGCGAGCTCCTGTAAGGCATATTGGGCCAATTCAGGCCAGGTGTCCAGTTTAGCGGCCCAATAGTCAGAGGGGAATGACCTGTGTGGGAGAACATCGATATGGGAGGAAAAGTAGTTTGTAACCATAGTTGACAACTGCTGTCTCCTGTCACTTTCCATCGATGCAGTATTACCAGTTGTGTGAGCGGTATTTGAAAAATCAGTCCACAACATTGTCATGAAACCCCTGTCTCCAACGCCACTTCTGCTGTGTGCACCACGAACACCTCTGCCAAGCTGCCCCCGGCCCGTACGGCTCGTGTGAGAACCATCACCGCTGCTGTGTGCTGGGAATGCCTCAAGCAACCGATTTACCAGAGTTGCTTGTTTATTAGCCAATATTAGGTCAAGGTTCTCCTGTGGCATGATGTTTTGTAATTTGCCTTTATAGCGTGGATCCAGGATGCTGGCCAACCAGTAGTCGTCATCGTTCATCATTTTGGCAATGCGGGGGTCCCTTTTTAGGATCCGCAAGGCATAATCTGACATGTGGGCCAATGTTCCCGGTGTCAATGATGCACTGCGAGTGCTGGGTGGAGGAGCACTTTCTGGCAAATCCACATCCCTCCAGTCACGCACAAACCCTGTACCAGACCTTGCCACGCCAACACTTTCACTTGCCCCATGAGATGCATCCTCCTCCCCTAAGTAATCATCCCCATCATCCTCCTCCTCCTCTTCTTCCTCCACCTCGTCCAGGAGAGGTCCCTGAGCAGACAATGGCTGAATGTCATCAAGGATTCCCTCCTCCTCTTCCTCCTCATCAACATTGGCTGCAGACGCCTGCTCCTTAAGGTGCGTCAAAGTTTGCATGAGCAGACGCATAAGTGGGATGCTCATGCTTAGGATGGTGTCGTCTGCGCTTACCAGCCGTGTGCATTCCTCAAAACACTGAAGGACTTTACAAAGGTCTTTCAGCTTCGACCACTGCACACCTGTCAACTCCATGTCTGCTCTCAAAGTGCCTGGCCGTGTATCCTCCCACAAATGCATTATGGCCTGCCTCTGCTCGCACAGCCGCTCCACCATGTGCAGGGTGGAGTTCCACCTTGTTGCAATGTCGATAATGAGGCGGTGGTTGGGAAGGTGGAGCAATCGCTGCAGCTTCTGCATACGAACGGAGTGTACAGGCGACCGGCGGATGTGCGCGCACAGTCTTCGCACCTTCTGGAGCAGGGCTGTTAACTCCGGATAATTTTTGAGGAAGCACTGCACCACCAGGTTCAAGGTGTGAGCCAAGCAAGGTATGTGGCTGAGTTTTGAAAGGGCTATGGCTGCCACAAAATTACGGCCGTTATCACTAACTACCTTGCCTGCCTCAAGATGTACACTGCCCAGCCATGACTCAGTTTGTCGCTTCAAGTACTCGGCCAGCACCTCGGCGGTGTGTCTGTCGCCCAAACACATCATCTGCAACACAGCCTGCTGACGCTTTCCACTAGCTGCTCGATAGGGGGACACATCGTGTGCAACAGTGGCAGCTGCAGATGGAGTGCTCGTACGACTGCGCTCTGTGGACGAGCTTTCGCTTCTGGAGGAGGAGGAGGAGGAGGAGGGTCGAACGCCTACAGCCAACTGTTTCCTATACCGTGGGCTAGGCAGCACTGTCCCACCACCGCTGTCCCCTGTGGACCCTGCATCCACCACATTAACCCAGTGCGCAGTGATGGACACGTAACGGCCCTGGCCATGCCGACTGGACCATGCATCAGTTGTGAGGTGCACCTTTCCGCTCACTGACTGCTTGAGTGCATGGACAATGCGGTCTTTCACATGATGGTGGAGGGCTGGGATGGCTTTGCGATAGAAGAAGTGGCGACTGGGTAGGTCATAGCGTGGTACTGCATAGGCCATGAGTTCGCGGAAAGCTGTGCTTTCCACCAACCGAAAGGGCATCATCTCAAACGAGATTAGTTTGGCAATGTGGGCGTTCAAACCCAGTGTACGCGGATGAGAGACTGAGTACTTTCTTGACCTACTCATAGTGTCTGGGAGGGTGAGCTGGACTTGAGAGCTGCATATGGTGGAAGTAGCGGTGGACAGGGCGGACTGAGAGAGGGTTGATGATGGTGATGGAGTTGTTGTTCTTTCTGATGGCCTAGAATCAGTCTTTCGTTGATATAACAGTGGGATTCCCTGACTGCTGTGGCCTTGCAACGACACCTCAACATTTGCTGCTGTGCTAACCGGTGGGCTTACAGTGGGGGAAACAATGTAGCGTTGCTGACTACCTTCGTTGTGATCAGTTGCACATGTGGCACTTGAGGTTTGGTGTTGTGTCCACGCTTGCAAGTGCATGCTGGTTAAATGTCTAAGCATGCAACTGGTATTCAAATTTTTCAGATTTTTCCCTCGGCTAAAGGTCTTTGCGCACTTCTTACAGATAACCTTGGCCTGATCATGAGGATTTTGTTCAAAAAAGTGCCACACTGCACTCTTCCTACTTTGGCAGACATTTTGCGGCCTAGCACGCTGTGATCTTTTGACCCTCTGGACAAGCTGTCCAGCAACTCTTTTGATGTTTGGAACCTGTCTTTGGAGTGCTCTGGGCCTGCCAGATAACAGCTGTTGCGATGTCGATGTCTGCTGTGGATGCTCCTCATCTGAGCTATTGGAAGCAGCACCCTCTTCCCCCAATGGATGCCAATCTGGGTCAACAACTGGGTCATCCATCACCTCCTCTTCTATGTCATGTGCACCTTCCTCTGTGTCACCGTGTATGGTGGTATAGTGTGCGGGAAGGGGCACCTGAGTCTCATCAGGGTCAGAATCTGGCTCTGTACACTGCGAGGACAATGTAGTGCTCTGAGTGAATGTACCAGCAGAATCATCCATCAGCGGCTGTGCATCAGTGCACTCCATGTCAGATTCATCTTGGCCTGGGTAATTCACCATTTCACTTGATAATCCAGGCATGGTAGGTGAAAACAGCTCCATGGAGTAATCAGTAGTATGGCCTGCGTCATCCTTCAATCTTGGTTGGGGTGAAGGACACAAGGAAAGGTGTGGTTCATGAACATGAGCCTCCAATGACGACTCAGTGCTTTTACTTTTTACAACTGAAGAAGAGGAGGCGATAGAGCTGGAGGCTGAGTCAGCAATGTAAGACAAAACTTTTTCCTGATGCTCTGGCTTTAAAAGCGGTTTGCCAACTCCTAGAACACTAAGCATTCGAGGCCTTATGTAGCCAGACGATGACGCAGGGTCAGCACCTCCTGCATTCGGTCCTATTTTGCTCTTGCCACTACCATCAGATCCACCACCAACACCATCATTACCAGCTGCCAACCCCCCGCCCAATTCCACGGCCTCTTCCACCAGCCTTCCTCATTTTTGGTAGAAATGTAGACAAAATCCAACAAACTATATAGTAATGTAAAACAAGGTACAAGGTGTCTATAGGACAGGGGAGATTTTGAATTTCTGCAGACACTTGTGGACACTGGACACTTTTGGATTGTGTGAGGCCCACTGATATCTGAGCGCTATGTGACAGGCTCGATGGCACAGCTGTGACCAAAGTGACTAGAGGATAAGGGAGATTTTGAATCTCTGCACACACTTTTGGACACTGGATGGACACTTTTGGATTGTGTGAGGCCCACTGATATCTGAGCACTATGTGACAGGCTCGATGGCACAGCTGTGACCAAAGTGACTAGAGGATAAGGGAGATTTTGAATCTCTGCACACACTTTTGGACACTGGACACTTTTGGATTGTGTGAGGCCCACTGATATCTGAGCGCTATGTGACAGGCTCGATGGCACAGCTGTGACCAAAGTGACTAGAGGATAAGGGAGATTTTGAATCTCTGCACACACTTTTGGACACTGGATGGACACTTTTGGATTGTGTGAGGCCCACTGATATCTGAGCGCTATGTGACAGGCTCGATGGCACAGCTGTGACCAAAGTGACTAGAGGATAAGGGAGATTTTGAATCTCTGCACACACTTTTGGACACTGGATGGACACTTTTGGATTGTGTGAGGCCCACTGATATCTGAGCGCTATGTGACAGGCTCGATGGCACAGCTGTGACCAAAGTGACTAGAGGATAAGGGAGATTTTGAATCTCTGCACACACTTTTGGACACTGGACACTTTTGGATTGTGTGAGGCCCAATGAATATCTGAGCGCTATGTGACAGGCTCGATGGCACAGCTGTGACAAAAGTGACTAGAGGATAAGGGAGATTTTGAATCTCTGCACACACTTTTGGACACTGGATGGACACTTTTGGATTGTGTGAGGCCCACTGATATCTGAGCGCTATGTGACAGGCTCGATGGCACAGCTGTGACCAAAGTGACTAGAGGATAAGGGAGATTTTGAATCTCTGCACACACTTTTGGACACTGGATGGACACTTTTGGATTGTGTGAGGCCCACTGATATCTGAGCGCTATGTGACAGGCTCGATGGCACAGCTGTGACCAAAGTGACTAGAGGATAAGGGAGATTTTGAATCTCTGCACACACTTTTGGACACTGGATGGACACTTTTGGATTGTGTGAGGCCCAATGAATATCTGAGCGCTATGTGACAGGCTCGATGGCACAGCTGTGACAAAAGTGACTAGAGGATAAGGGAGATTGGATTGCTTTTAAAAAAGCAGTTTGCGGAGCAGTGGGTAAACAGCAATGCAGGAATGTCAGGAAGCCTTAGAAGGCAGCCCAACAACCAACACCACTGATACACCACTATATAGCCTCCCCTTGCACTGCACACACAGTGACTGGTGTGTTGTGCAGGCCAAATCGCTAGCAGCAGAAGCAGTTTTTTTGTCTTCTTCCCTGCCTAATGCTCTCCCTACAGAATCAGCAGCAACCTCTCCCTATACTAAGATCGGCAGAAGTAAGATGGCGGTCGGCGTGCACGCCCTTTTATACCCCCTGTGACGCCCACCAAAGCAAGCCAATCACTTGCATGCCCTTCTGAAAGATGGTGGTGACCCGTGCCTATGTCATCACGTTGCCCACAGTGTCCGTGGATCCTGATTGGCTGAAAAAGAGCGCAAAACAAACTTTTGAAACGCGACTTTGGCGCGTAAGTCGCCGACCTCGTGGCCGACCTCATCCTAGGGTCGGGTTTCATTTCATGAAACCCGACTTTGCCAAAAGTCGGCGACTTTTGAATTTTTTCGACTCGTTTCGCTCAACTCTACTAGTGTGTGACAGCAAAACAGTGAAGATCAGTGTGTAATGAAAAAAGAATAATGTTACCACAAATCAAAATCGTCATCTCTAAAAAAAACACCAAAAATGCAAAATTGAGATGTGAAAACAGCCTGACACAATTTTCATTGAATGTTCTTTGTGACAAATGCATAAATTCCAATGTGCACCAAAATTTCTCATTACCGTGATGCATAACTAAGTGCATGCAGTCTGTCTGGTGGATTTGTACATTGGGTAATTGTGGAATAAGACCTTGACATTCATCATGCAGCATATCTTATATGAACCATGGATTGCAATGCCATAGTAAATAAAATGTGCAGCTAAATCGGGGATTATATTGATCCTGTCCATGGACGGCTACTGGTCTTTTAATGTAAGCAACACTTTAGCTCCACCAGCCACGTATCTGCACCCTGTGTACATCATTTGTATGTGTGAAGTAGGATTTTCTCCCGCATTGGCTCTTGCTATAATGCTTTACTGTTTAGCAGACATAAAGCAGACATTCTATCAAGGCTCGGGTGATAAGATGCATAAACATTTTAATGATTCTTCCTTAAGTAAATGTTTACTTGATGTCAAATGCCCAGTTGCCGATTTGTAACAGTCGCGTTGATTTAGACATGGCATTGGTAAGTCATTGCTTGTTTTCCGCAGAATCAATATTTATTTAGTCAGACCCAGTTGTGGAATGAAATATATTTCATTCATAATTATTGAGCGTCTCTTGGGTTTCTACATATGTATCTTGTAAATGTTAGTAAACACAAAAGTATCTATTGAGTAGTGCGACCACAGATATTCATGAAAGATATATAACAAGTCATTGAAAGACAGTATGGTAAATGTTACTATTGAACTTACCAAAGTAGCATGACATCGCATATTAGAAATGGGGCACAGCCTGAACTTGGTGGAAAGGTGAGTCCTGAAAAATAACATTTATGTTGGGGGTGGCCGGAGAGTAGGTGGGGGGACTCTTGTTTTGAACCTGAGCAGAGGGCCACTAAGGACAACCTATGCTGTGTACACACTCCCGACTCCAAGACTTCTCCCGTGCTGCGCCAATCCTCTGGAATGCTCTACCCCAAAATATTAGGACCATCCACAATTTGCATAGTTTTAGGCGCTCGCTCAAAACACATTTGTTCAGAGCGGCCTATCACATTCAGTAATCAAAGTCATGTTTGTGTGTGTGTAGCCCATTCACTATCTCCATCTAACCCCCACCCCCTGAAGATGGCTGGACCGTCATTGTAAATACATCATTGTAAATACAAACCTGTGCTTTGTATCCCCCCCACCTCATTGTAGATTGTAAGCTCCACGAGCAGGGTCGTCTTATTTCGCTTTAATTATTGTATTGTTAACGTTGTTACTTATGACTGTTGTGTTTGAAACTGTTCAACTGTAAAGCGCTGCGGAATATGTTGGCGCTATGTAAATAAAGATTATTATTATTATTATTATATTATGCTGTGACAGAGCTAGCCCGTCAATTCATTCATCATAAAGGCAGGTAGTTATTTGGCAGTGACTGCCAGGGAAATGTATGGCCGATTGTGGCTTCCCAAAGCCATAGCAGCTGATTGCTGATGGTTTCTGAAGCCAGGAACGTGGTGATCAACTTATTGCTGGGCCAATAAAGTTTAGTATTTACCTTCTAAATTAAGGATATATTCACGTTATATTAAGGGATACATTTTTTGTATATATGGGAAAACACTAAATGGAAGATTTTGGCAGTTTCCTAACAGCGGCACTCACCACCCATAAACTATTATAGCATTCTTTTAATTTAGCCCATTAACTAGATATCATAAAAGTCTATAATTTATGATTGCCAATGCAGAGTCCTTCAAAGTCATACATCAGCTAAAGATTATGATCAATAAATCATACAGAACCATAAAAACGTTTAATATGTATCTCACAATTGGAGACCTTTGCCAGATATTATAAGGGGGCATCCATTATTAGCAGACTTTTATGGATTCAGAAGTTTATCAGACTCACATATATATATATATATATATATACACACTAGCTGAAGAGCCCGGCACTGCCCGGGCATAGTAACTAACTGTGGTTAGTTATAACAAATTATAATTATCCTACATCCCATATTCCCGTGCCCATATACCCATCATACATATTCTCCATCCCATAGGCCCTGCCCATATACCCATCACACATCCTCCATCCCATAGTCCCGTGCCCATATACCCATCATACATATCCGCCATCCCATAGGCCCGTGCCCATATACCCATCATACATATCCACCATCCCATAGTCCCGTGCCCATATACCCGTCATACATATCCTCCATCCCATAGTCCAGTGCCCATATACCCATCACACATCCTCCATCCCATAGTCCCGTGCCCATATACCCATCACACATCCTAAATCCCATAGTCCCGTGCCCATATGCCCGTCATACATATTCTCCATCCCATAGTCCCGTGCCAATATACCCTTCATACATATCCTCCATCCCATAGTCCAGTGCCTATATACCCATCACACATCCTCCAACCCATAGTCCCGTGCCCATATACCCATCATCCATATCCGCCATCCCATAGGCCCGTGCCCATATACCAGTCATACATATCCTACATCCCACAGTCCAGTGCTCAAATACCCATCACACATCCTCCATCCCATAGTCAACCATTATGACATCATAATGAGTGGCGGGGCTTGATGACATCGGCATCGCCATGGCAACCATTGTGACATCATAATGAGGGGCGGGGCTTGATACGCACACACTGTTTCCCCATTATGTAGATAGGGGCATTATGACATCATAATGAGGGGCGGGGCTTGACGCGCACACACTTTTTCCCCAGTATGTAGATAGGGGCAAAATTGTTTGGTGAATTGGAACGTGCGGGGTTAAAATTTCACCTCACAACATAGCTTAGGATGCTCTTGGGGTCCAGACGTGTGAGTGTGCCAAATTTTGTGGCTGTAGCTGCGACGGTGCGGATGCCTATCCCGGACATACACACACACACACATACACACATACATACATACATACATACATACATACATACACACTTTGAGCTTTATATATTAGATATATATAATCGTCTTATCTTGTCTGTCTGTCTGTAACCGAAATCCAGCATTGCTGACTGGTCGAGCCAATGACAGATGTAAAACGTTTTCTGTAAGTCTTTACCATATTGATACACACTGTTGGTGGTATGCTGGCCCATTCCTCCATGCAGATCTCCTCTAGAGCAGTGATGTTTTGGGCCTGTCGCTGGGCAGCACAGACTTTCAAATGCCTCCAAAGGTTTTCTATAGGGTTGAGATCTGGAGGCTGGATAGGCCACTCCAGGACCTTCATATGCTTCTTATGAAGCCACTCCTTCATTGCCCTGGCAGTGTGCTTTGGATCATTATCATGCTGAAAGATGCATCCATGTTTCATCTTCAATGCCCTTGCTGATGGAAGGAGGTTTGCACTCAAAATCTCACGATACATGGCCCCATTCATTCTTTCATGTGCACGGATCAGTCGTCCTCATCCCTTTGCAGAGAAGCAGCCCCAAAGCATGATGTTGCCACCCCCATGCCTCACAGTAGGCATGGTGTTCTTTGGATGCAGCTCAGCATTCTGTCTCCTCCAAACCCGACGACTTTTGTTTCTACCAAACACTTCTACTTTGGTTTCATCAGACCATATGACATTCTCCCAATACTCTTCTGGATAATCCAAATGCTCTCTAGCAAACTTCAGACGGGCCCGGACATGTACTGGCTTAAGTAGGGAGACGTTACTGGCACTGATGGTAGCCTTTGTTATGGTGGTCCCAGCTCTATGCAGGTCATTCACTAGGTCCCCCCGTGTGGTTCTGGGATTTCTGCTCACCGATCTTGTGATCAGTTTGACCCCACGGGGGGGGAGATTTTGTGTGGAGCCCCAGATCGAGGGAGATTATCAGTGATCTTGTATGTCTTCCATTTTCTTATTATTGCTCCTACAGTTGATTTCATCACACCAAGCTGCTTGCCTATTTGAAGATTCAGTCTTCCCAGCCTGGTGCACGGCTATAATTTTGTTTCTGGAGTCCTTCGACAGCTCTTTGGTCTTCAACATAGTGGAATTTGGAGAGGTTGTGGACAGGTGTCTTTTATACTGATAACATGTTCAAACAGGTGCCATTACTACAGGTAATGAGTGGAGGACAGAGGAGCCTCTTAAAGAAGACGTTACAGGTCTGTGAGAGCCAGAAATCTTGCATGTTTTTAGGTGACCAAATACTTATTTTCCATCATAATTTGCCAAATCAGACAAGGTGATCTTCTGGATTTGTTTTCTCATTTTGACTTTCATAGTTGTGGTCTACCTATGATGTCAATTACAGACCTCTCTTATCTTTTTAAGTGGGAGAACTTGCACAATTGGTGGCTGACTAAATACTTTTATCCCTACTGTATATGACAGGAGCTCTCCTGTTGTGACTGCAACTCTAAAGAGTAATTATTTTTCATAAATCAATAGTACGCATGAAAATAAGGAACTTTATCCATCTTAGATGTACAGACACACCTTATTGGCAAGGATATGTAGGTGACTGGACCCACCCATCTCTCCAAGTCCCCTGTAAGCCTTCCCAGCAGTAGATCTGCTGAGCAAACCAGCCCAGGCTTCCATCACAGGACCACCCACCTCTGTGATACATACCTACCATTAATCACATGGCCAGTCACCATACCACATACCTCCCCTCTGCCTAAAGCCGTGGCGCTTGGCACCTTCTATCACCAAACCAGAGACCCTTCTCGGTCATCTCTGACAGTCAAACCGTCTGTCAAAGTCAGGCTCTCTTAATGAGCCCTTTTGGAACCATCTGTCATCCAGCTCCATCACCTCGTCTGATAGAGTTGCCCTTTTGTCGGACCACCCCCATCCCCGGCGGTCAGTATAGTGTTGCAATTACCTGACACCCATACCTTCTATCTGGTCTGACTCTCTGGCACCATGTCCACTACAGGGTCTCCCACCTAGGTCACTTAGCACTGAGCAGTAGAGTTGAGCGACTTTTGCTTTTTTAGGGTCGCGTTTCGTTTCGTGAAACCCGACTTTTCCAAAAGTCGGGTCGAGCAAGATCGTCCGATTATAGGGAAAAGTCGGGGTCGTCCCGAAACACGAAACCCAATGTAAGTCAATGGGGAATAAAAGTCGGCAGTGAGAGGAGGACAGGAAACACACCTACAGTGCCCATTTGAATGCCAAAAGCATCAATTCTTCTTACTTAAGCTTGTCAACCTTAATTAACTTCATAATACAAGTTACGCACTGAAAAATGGGGGTTATTTGGCTAAATTTGTGGGGGGGGAGGGCTGGCTGCAGGTTTTCATGTGCCCTGGGCGAAAGAGCGCCCCTTTAACACATACCACAACTCATCATGCTCCGATACGGCAGAGAAATAGCAGTATAGTACAATGAAAAATACCTCACTTTTTACATCTCATGACGAGGCCCATCTATTTCTCCATACAAAATCATTGGTCCCATATAATGTTTGAAACAGTATATGATGAGCTCCACATAATGCTACAGTATATGTTGGTCCCCATGGATGAAGCTCCACTGTCTTATGGGCCCAAATAATGCTCCAAACATAATGGGCCCCATTTCTAATGCTCTAGTGTATAATGGGCCCTGTAAATGCTACTCCAGTGTCTGATGTCCACCTTTGGAATGTTCCAGTGTATGGTGGGCCCCATCTATCATTCTCCAGAGTATAGTGCTCCCCAAAAATTGCTGTCCCAACATAGAAAACAATCAAATAAGTCTCCTCGCTAGGGAATCCCTGTACTTGTCTGGACAGGTGCTGTAGCTTGCTTAACAGCTCGCCAGCCGTTCTCACGCCCAGTATGGATTGCACGTGATTGCACAAAGGTTAGAAAGGGTACCGTATCCCTGGATAACATGTATGGATAGCGTACACATTCAAAATATATGTCTATACAGCATGAGGCAGGCTCAGACGGTGTTAGGCCCAGTATGGATTGCACGTCATTGCACAAAGGTTAGAAGGGGTACCGTATCCCCGGATAACATGTATGGATAGCGTACACATTCAAAATATATGTCTATACAGCATGAGGCAGGCTCAGACGGTGTTAGGCCCAGTATGGATTGCACGTCATTGCACAAAGGTTAGAAAGGGTACCGTATCCCCGGATAACATGTATGGATAGCGTACACATTCAAAATATATGTCTATACAGCATGAGGCAGGCTCAGACGGTGTTAGACCCAGTATGGATTGCACGTCATTGCACAAAGGTTAGAAAGGGTACCGTATCCCTGGATAACATGTATGGATAGCGTACACATTCAAAATATATGTCTATACAGCATGAGGCAGGCTCAGACGGTGTTAGGCCCAGTATGGATTGCACGTCATTGCACAAAGGTTAGAAAGGGTACCGTATCCCTGGATAACATGTATGGATAGCGTACACATTCAAAATATATGTCTATACAGCATGAGGCAGGCTCAGACGGTGTTAGGCCCAGTATGGATTGCACGTCATTGCACAAAGGTTAGAAGGGGTACCGTATCCCCGGATAACATGTATGGATAGCGTACACATTTAAAATATATGTCTATACAGCATGAGGCAGGCTCAGACAGTGTTAGGCCCAGTATGGATTTGACGGCCCAGATTACACAGCGGAGGAGCAGGGAGAGGTAAAGATTGCAAATGCTGGGGCCCTGGCCAAGCAAGGGGGGCCCACTCGTGGGCGTCGGTACTGGCACTGGGCCCCTCATAGTACAGCGGTGTGTCTGACGGCGGGTGTGCACCACCACCGTCAGAGACACTTGATTGCACTATGAGGGACCCTGTGCCAGTGCCCGCGCCCAAGAGTCGGCCTACCCACCTGTCCAGGGCAACGGCACTCGCACGGTGTCGTGCGCTAGGTGGTGACCCCGGCCATGGGGGGGGAGGCAGCACAGTTAGGGAGTTTTAGAAAGTGGCATATGTTGATGTTGGACATTCAACTGATGCAAAAGGCGAAATAGGTGAAGTACCAGGAAGAGGTGGACCAAAGCAAGCCATTTTTCTGTCACCCTATGTGTCATCAGGGGAAGGTGGGACAAAATCCTTGGAAACCCATGCGTGGTTCATTTTAATGAAGGTTAGATCATCCACATTTTGGGTTGACAGACGGGTCCTTTTTTCTGTCAGGATTGATCCAGCTGCACTGAAGACTCTTTCCGATAGCACACTTGCAGCTGGGCAAGCGAGCTCCTGTAAGGCATATTGGGCCAATTCAGGCCAGGTGTCCAGTTTAGCGGCCCAATAGTCAAAGGGGAATGACCTGTGTGGGAGAACATCGATATGGGAGGAAAAGTAGTTTGTAACCATAGTTGACAACTGCTGTCTCCTGTCACTTTCCATCGATGCAGTATTACCAGTTGTGTGAGCGGTATTTGAAAAATCAGTCCACAACATTGTCATGAAACCCCTGTCTCCAACGCCACTTCTGCTGTGTGCACCACGAACACCTCTGCCAAGCTGCCCCCGGCCCGTACGGCTCGTGTGAGAACCATCACCGCTGCTGTGTGCTGGGAATGCCTCAAGCAACCGATTTACCAGAGTTGCTTGTTTATTAGCCAATATTAGGTCAAGGTTCTCCTGTGGCATGATGTTTTGTAATTTGCCTTTATAGCGTGGATCCAGGATGCTGGCCAACCAGTAGTCGTCATCGTTCATCATTTTGGCAATGCGGGGGTCCCTTTTTAGGATCCGCAAGGCATAATCTGACATGTGGGCCAATGTTCCCGGTGTCAATGATGCACTGCGAGTGCTGGGTGGAGGAGCACTTTCTGGCAAATCCACATCCCTCCAGTCATGCACAAACCCTGTACCACACCTTGCCACGCCAAAATTTTCACTTGCCCCACGAGATGCATCCTCCTCCCCTAAGTAATCATCCCCATCATCCTCCTCCTCCTCCTCCTCTTCTTCCTCCACCTCGTCCAGGAGAGGTCCCTGAGCAGACAATGGCTGAATGTCATCAAGGATTCCCTCCTCCTCTTCCTCCTCATCAACATTGGCTGCAGACGCCTGCTCCTTAAGGTGCGTCAAAGTTTGCATGAGCAGACGCATAAGTGGGATGCTCATGCTTAGGATGGCGTCGTCTGCGCTTACCAGCCGTGTGCATTCCTCAAAACACTGAAGGACTTTACAAAGGTCTTTCAGCTTCAACCACTGCACGCCTGTCAACTCCATGTCTGCTCTCAAAGTGCCTGGCCGTGTATCCTCCCACAAATGCATTATGGCCTGCCTCTGCTCGCACAGCCGCTCCACCATGTGCAGGGTGGAGTTCCACCTTGTTGCAATGTCGATAATGAGGCGGTGGTTGGGAAGGTGGAGCAATCGCTGCAGCTTCTGCATATGAACGGAGTGTACAGGCGACCGGCGGATGTGCGCGCACAGTCTTCGCACCTTCTGGAGCAGGGCTGTTAACTCCGGATAATTTTTGAGGAAGCACTGCACCACCAGGTTCAAGGTGTGAGCCAAGCAAGGTATGTGGCTGAGTTTTGAAAGGGCTATGGCTGCCACAAAACTACGGCCGTTATCACTAACTACCTTGCCTGCCTCAAGATGTACACTGCCCAGCCATGACTCAGTTTGTCGCTTCAAGTACTCGGCCAGCACCTCGGCGGTGTGTCTGTCGCCCAAACACATCATCTGCAACACAGCCTGCTGACGCTTTCCACTAGCTGCTCGATAGGGGGACACATCATGTGCAACAGTGCCAGCTGCAGATGGAGTGCTCGTACGACTGCGCTCTGTGGACGAGCTGTCGCTTCTGGAGGAGGAGGAGGAGGAGGAGGGTCGAACACCTACAGCCAACTGTTTCCTATACCGTGGGCTAGGCAGCACTGTCCCACCACCGCTGTCCCCTGTGGACCCTGCATCCACCACATTAACCCAGTGCGCAGTGATGGACACGTAACGGCCCTGGCCATGCCGACTGGACCATGCATCAGTTGTGAGGTGCACCTTTCCGCTCACTGACTGCTTGAGTGCATGGACAATGCGGTCTTTCACATGATGGTGGAGGGCTGGGATGTCTTTGCGAGAGAAGAAGTGGCGACTGGGTAGGTCATAGCGTGGTACTGCATAGGCCATGAGTTCGCGGAAAGCTGTGCTTTCCACCAACCGAAAGGGCATCATCTCAAACGAGATTAGTTTGGCAATGTGGGCGTTCAAACCCAGTGTACGCGGATGAGAGACTGAGTACTTTCTTGACCTACTCATAGTGTCTGGGAGGGTGAGCTGGACTTGAGAGCTGCATATGGTGGAAGTAGCGGTGGACAGGGCGGACTGAGAGAGGGTTGATGATGGTGATGGAGTTGGTGTTCTTTCTGATGGCCTAGAATCAGTCTTTCGTTGATATAACAGTGGGATTCCCTGACTGCTGTGGCCTTGCAACGACACCTCAACATTTGCTGCTGTGCTAACCGGTGTGCTTACAGTGGGGGAAACAATGTAGCGTTGCTGACTACCTTCGTTGTGATCAGTTGCACATGTGGCACTTGAGGTTTGGTGTTGTGTCCACGCTTGCAAGTGGATGCTGGTTAAATGTCTAAGCATGCAACTGGTATTCAAATTTTTCAGATTTTTCCCTCGGCTAAAGGTCTTTGCGCACTTCTTACAGATAACCTTGGCCTGATCATGAGGATTTTGTTCAAAAAACTGCCACACTGCACTCTTCCTACTTTGGCAGACATTTTGCGGCCTAGCACGCTGTGATCTTTTGACCCTCTGGACAAGCTGTCCAGCAACTCTTTTGATGTTTGGAACCTGTCTTTGGAGTGCTCCGGGCCTGCCAGATAACAGCTGTTGCGATGTCGATGTCTGCTGTGGATGCTCCTCATCTGAGCTATTGGAAGCAGCACCCTCTTCCCCCAATGGATGCCAATCTGGGTCAACAACTGGGTCATCCATCACCTCCTCTTCTATGTCATGTGCACCTTTCTCTGTGTCACCGTGTATGGGGGTATAGTGTGCGGGAAGGGGCACCTGAGTCTCATCAGGGTCAAAATCTGGCTCAGTACACTGCGAGGACAATGTAGTGCTCTGAGTGAATGTACCAGCAGAATCATCCATCAGCGGCTGTGCATCAGTGCACTCCATGTCAGATTCATCTTGGCCTGGGTAATTCACCATTTGACTTGATAATCCAGGCATGGTATGTGAAAACAGCTCCATGGAGTAATCAGTAGTATGGCCTGCGTCATCCTTCAATCTTGGTTGGGGTGAAGGACACAAGGGAAGGTGTGGTTCATGAACATGAGCCTCCAATGACGACTCAGTGCTTTTACTTTTTACAACTGAAGAAGAGGAGGCGATAGAGCTGGAGGCTGAGTCAGCAATGTAAGACAAAACTTTTTCCTGATGCTCTGCCTTTAAAAGCGGTTTGCCAACTCCTAGAAAACTAAGCGTTCGAGGCCTTATGTAGACAGACGATGATGCAGGGTCAGCACCTCCTGCATTTGGTCCTATTTTGCTCTTGCCACTACCATCAGATCCACCACCAACACCATCATTACCAGCTGCCAACCCCCGCCCAATTCCACGGCCTCTTCCACCAGCCTTCCTCATTTTTGGTAGAAATGTAGACAAAATCCAACAAACTATATAGTAATGTAAAACAAGGTACAAGGTGTCTATAGGACAGGGGAGTTTTAGAATTTCTGCACACACTTGTGGACAGTGGACACTTGTGGATTGTGTGCGGCCCACTGATATCTGAGCGCTATGTGACACGCTCGATGGCACAGCTGCCTGTGACCAAAGTGACGAGAGGATAATGGAGATTTTGAATCTCTGCGTACACTTTTGGACACTGGACACTTGTGGATTGTGTGCGGCCCACTGATATCTGAGCGCTATGTGACACACTCGATGGCACAGCTGCCTGTGACCAAAGTGACGAGAGGATAATGGAGATTTTGAATCTCTGCGTACACTTTTGGACACTGGACACTTGTGGATTGTGTGCGGCCCACTGATATCTGAGCGCTATGTGACACGCTCGATGGCACAGCTGCCTGTGACCAAAGTGACGAGAGGATAATGGAGATTTTGAATCTCTGCGTACACTTGTGGACAGTGGACACTTGTGGATTGTGTGCGGCCCACTGATATCTGAGCGCTATGTGACACGCTCGATGGCACAGCTGCCTGTGACCAAAGTGACGAGAGGATAATGGAGATTTTGAATCTCTGCGTACACTTTTGGACACTGGACACTTGTGGATTGTGTGCGGCCCACTGATATCTGAGCGCTATGTGACACGCTCGATGGCACAGCTGCCTGTGACCAAAGTGACGAGAGGATAATGGAGATTTTGAATCTCTGCGTACACTTTTGGACACTGGACACTTGTGGATTGTGTGCGGCCCACTGATATCTGAGCGCTATGTGACACGCTCGATGGCACAGCTGCCTGTGACCAAAGTGACGAGAGGATAATGGAAATTTTGAATCTCTGCGTACACTTGTGGACTGTGGACACTTGTGGATTGTGTGCGGCCCACTGATATCTGAGCGCTATGTGACACGCTCGATGGCACAGCTGCCTGTGACCAAAGTGACGAGAGGATAATGGAGATTTTGAATCTCTGCGTACACTTTTGGACACTGGACACTTGTGGATTGTGTGCGGCCCACTGATATCTGAGCGCTATGTGACACGCTCGATGGCACAGCTGCCTGTGACCAAAGTGACGAGAGGATAATGGAGATTTTTAATCTCTGCGTACACTTGTGGACAGTGGACACTTGTGGATTGTGTGCGGCCCACTGATATCTGAGCGCTATGTGACACGCTCGATGGCACAGCTGCCTGTGACCAAAGTGACGAGAGGATAATGGAGATTTTGAATCTCTGCGTACACTTTTGGACACTGGACACTTGTGGATTGTGTGCGGCCCACTGATATCTGAGCGCTATGTGACACGCTCGATGGCACAGCTGCCTGTGACCAAAGTGACGAGAGGATAATGGAGATTTTGAATCTCTGCGTACACTTTTGGACACTGGACACTTGTGGATTGTGTGCGGCCCACTGATATCTGAGCGCTATGTGACACGCTCGATGGCACAGCTGCCTGTGACCAAAGTGACGAGAGGATAATGGAGATTTTGAATCTCTGCGTACACTTTTGGACACTGGACACTTGTGGATTGTGTGCGGCCCACTGATATCTGAGCGCTATGTGACACGCTCGATGGCACAGCTGCCTGTGACCAAAGTGACGAGAGGATAATGGAGATTTTGAATCTCTGCGTACACTTTTGGACACTGGACACTTGTGGATTGTGTGCGGCCCACTGATATCTGAGCGCTATGTGACACGCTCGATGGCACAGCTGCCTGTGACCAAAGTGACGAGAGGATAATGGAGATTTTGAATCTCTGCGTACACTTTTGGACACTGGACACTTGTGGATTGTGTGCGGCCCACTGATATCTGAGCGCTATGTGACACGCTCGATGGCACAGCTGCCTGTGACCAAAGTGATGAGAGGATAATGGAGATTTTGAATCTCTGCGTACACTTTTGGACACTGGACACTTGTGGATTGTGTGCGGCCCACTGATATCTGAGCGCTATGTGACACGCTTGATGGCACAGCTGCCTGTGACCAAAGTGACGAGAGGATGATGGAGATTTTGAATCTCTGCGTACACTTGTGGACAGTGGACACTTGTGGATTGTGTGCGGCCCACTGATATCTGAGCGCTATATGACATGCTCGATGGCACAGCTGCCTGTGACCAAAGTGACGAGAGGATAATGGAGATTTTGAATCTCTGCGTACACTTTTGGACACTGGACACTTGTGGATTGTGTGCGGCCCACTGATATCTGAGCGCTATGTGACACGCTCGATGGCACAGCTGCCTGTGACCAAAGTGACGAGAGGATAATGGATATTTTGAATCTCTGCGTACACTTGTGGACAGTGGACACTTGTGGATTGTGTGCGGCCCACTGATATCTGAGCGCTATGTGACACGCTCGATGGCACAGCTGCCTGTGACCAAAGTGACGAGAGGATAATGGAGATTTTGAATCTCTGCGTACACTTTTGGACACTGGACACTTGTGGATTGTGTGCGGCCCACTGATATCTGAGCGCTATGTGACACGCTCGATGGCACAGCTGCCTGTGACCAAAGTGACGAGAGGATAATGGAGATTTTGAATCTCTGCGTACACTTTTGGACACTGGACACTTGTGGATTGTGTGCGGCCCACTGATATCTGAGCGCTATGTGACACTCTCGATGGCACAGCTGCCTGTGACCAAAGTGACGAGAGGATAAGGGAGATTGGATTGCTTTTAAAAAAGCAGTTTGCGGAGCAGTGGGTAAACAGCAATGCCAGCGTGTCAGGAAGCCTTAGAAGGCAGCCCAACAACCAACACCACTGATACACCACAATATAGCCTCCCCTTGCACTGCACACAGTGACTTGTGTGTTGTGCAGGCCAAATCGCTAGCAGCAGAAGCAGTTTTTTTGTCTTCTTCCCTGCCTAACGCTCTCCCTACAGAATCAGCAGCAACCTCTCCCTATACTAAGATCGGCAGAAGTAAGATGGCGGTCGGCGTGCACGCCCTTTTATACCCCCTGTGATGCCCACCAAAGCAAGCCAATCACTTGCATGCCCTTCTGAAAGATGGTGGTGACCCGTGCCTAGGTCATCACGTTGCCCACAGTGTCCGTGGATCCTGATTGGCTGAAAAAGAGCGCAAAACAAACTTTTGAAACGCGACTTTGGCGCGTAAGTCGCCGACCTTGTGGCCGACCTCATCCTAGGGTCGGGTTTCGTTTCATGAAACCCGACTTTGCCAAAAGTCGGCGACTTTTGAATTTTTTCGACCCGTTTCGCTCAACTCTACTGAGCAGTACTTCCTTATCTCTTCCTTATCCTCTCCCATCAGGCCACCTTTGTGTTGTCTCTCTGTTGGCAGTTTCTCCTACTGTCGTTATTACTCAAAGAGCAGTCTTTCAATTTATCTTCAGGTTGAGTACTTCCACCCTTTAGAGGACCCCTTCGTTTCTCCATACCTCGGGTTGAAAGTGGCCAGCATCTTCTTCGCATTTCCTACAGCTGTTTATTAATCTGCTGTCTCTCAAATCTTAGCTGCTCTACCTCTCTTTGGTTTGCCATGTGATATTCCAGCAGTGTTCAGATATTCTTCAGGCTCTCCATTGATCGGACAATGAAGAATGGAACCCTCCCATCTTCACCAGCTTCGTCATCAGCCGGAACCCTTATTCTCGCCACTCCAGACTTATCTATGATCTGCATTACTTTGCCAAGTCTCCCAATGATCTTTCTCACCAGATTCCGGGGCACTTGAATGACGTCCTCCACCAATTCCCATCAACCTTGGGCTTTCTTTGCATGCTCCAGACGTCAAGCGTTTTCCTCATTCCTCAACAAGATCCTCTGCTTCGTGCGACAACAGTGTAGGTGCATGTCACTCAAGATAGCCACCCGCTTCACCATGACTTCCCTATTCGACAGTATCACTAACTACTTAGATTCTGGCACCAAGTTTACACTACACGCTTACACCACCTTTCTAAAGGCCTCATGCACAGCATAACTAACACAAGCTTCCCGCACATCTTCGGGTACCTCTACCACGCACTGGAAGAGCGAAGTCTCACCTTCTTGGACATAGTGTTTGGTCTCCTCGCCCTGAGAGGCAGAGCAGTTTTTCAAGACGTCGACCTCCTTTGTGAGGCCATCTGCGTGGCATTTCCCTTGCTGGATTTCTTCCTCCCTGGGGACCACTTCTTTGGTCAGTCTCTCCAGCTCACTCTCCTTCAATGCGATCAGATCAAGAGAGTGCAACAGTTAATTCTGTAGAGTGGAGAACTCATTTTTCCGGCTGTCCATGTATTTCTGGAGCTGGGCCTCAGCATCCTGCTTAGCCTCCTGCTCCATCTTGAGTTCTCAGAGGACTTTTTCCCATTCCACTGCCAGACAGCGATGCTCATCCTCTCCCCGGAGAAGCTCCTGCTGATGCTTGTCATGGGCCTCTCTGATGCATGAGTTATTCTGCTCTAAGTCTGCGGACAGTTCCCAGAGGGCTTGTTTACTTTGTGACCTCGCTTTCCGCATTGAACTTAGTTTTGACTCTAAAGCCGCAATTCTCTCATATTTCTGTTCTTCTGGGCGCTTTATTTCGGCCTGTAAATCCGCCACTTTTTGCTTCTCACGGGACAACTCTTTGGCGAGGTCCTGGAATTCCTGTGCTTTGCCGTAGCAGGATATTGCCGGCTGAGACACGTCTTCTGCGTAATCCTGCCGAACAGAGCGCAGCTTCTTCTCAGTGGAGCAGATGGTATAAAGCAGCTTCTGTTCCTGCTCTTCCTTCACTCCGAGCTGAGCCTTGGCTGCCGAGAGCTCGGATTCCAGTTAACGCACCTGATCCAGCTGTGCGGAGTTAGTGGCTTCCATACTCGACACCTTCAACTTCTTGTTCGCCAGCTGCTGACAGACCTCGTCAAGCTCTTTTACCAATCTTTGGCGTGCGCTTCCACCTGGCGGAAGCTGTCAATTTGATTCTCTCATTGCTGAGTGACAGCGGTCCATTCAGACAACTTCACCTGCAGACTCTCTGTTTTTGCTCGGAGATCTTCCCCTTCTGCAATTTTTGCTGTTGGATCTCTTCCGTCACCCTGTGTCAGTTTTATTTTCCGCACATCATCGACTACCTCTGTGCTATGGTTTGTCAGTAGTAAAGTGACCCCCTTATCAAGGACATTAACCTTGTTGGCATCTGAGCCTGTCTCTTCTTCATACCCCTTTTCATTGGGTGCAGCCTGTCTTGCTTTTCTGAGGCCACTGTGTCCCCGGCGACGAGAGAAAGACTTGCCATTTGTACCTGGCTCCTCCTTGCTGCACTCTTTCCCCCACACATCACAGTCTGAATGGGAGTCACCACTACTCACCCTGTCATCCTGGAACAACAAGTTGCCACTTCAACAGGTGTTGGACACCTTTCCTGGAACTACCGCATTTTCAACGGTCACACAGTTGGTCCCTTCTGCTAAGTCCCAGAGTTGGTCAAACACTTCCTTTCGGTTACCCCTAACTCCGGACTATCGACCTTAGGGGGCGCTACCTCCTCCTCTTCATGTATCCCACCACCAGGAACCCCTACAGCTTCCTGCTGCAGTGAAGCTCCCTTAGGGTCACTCTTGCTCTCCTCTGAGCAATCCGACACTGCCCTTTCTTCCCACAAGTTCCAAAGCAATTCAAAGTCCTGACCGATTACAATAGGGTACGGCAAGTCCAGCACTACAGGGATGTCAAGGCTGGTAATGATCGGGTGCATCTCAATGATTACCCTGGACACCGGATAATCCCTAGTGACCCCATGGATGCAGTGGACTTCCAACTTCCTTCTGGGAATCAGATAGACAAGGGAGTGTGGTGCTCATCAGAGTCACCGGGCTCCTTGAGTGTAGAAGTCCACTCACACCCATTGACTTCCACAGTACACCTCTGTGATATCTTGTCAGATGGATAGACAGTGCATAATCCCAGACATGCGCTGTTCGAACGTTGTTCCCGGTAACAGTCCTTCAGCACATTTATTTTTAGGTCACTGCCCCCTTTTGGGCCATCATCCCTGTTTGGATCACTGCCCCTTTTTGGGACTCCATCCCTTTTGGCACTTCACCCCTTTGTGGGCAGCCATCCGTATTTGGGTCACCGTTCCATTTTGGGACTCCACTCCCTTTCAGACATCCATCCCTCCTTAGGGTGTAAGCCATGGACTCCCCATGGCCCTCTCAGGTCCTTCACCAACTGTGCATGGCAGTCTATCTGGCCTAACCGTTCCACACAGCAAGGCTCCACCCTGCTCTGCACGGCAAGGCTCCGCACCTCTCTGCACGGCTCCACACCTCTCTGCACGGCTCTGCCCTGCAGACTTCATGGACCCACCGATCCACAGCAGCTGCCCAGAGTTCATGGACCCACCGATCCACAGCAAGCTGCCTGGAGTTCGTGGACCCGCCCGCTGCAATCCTCCAAGGTACCTCCCGCATTTTAGCACCAACTGTCATGTGTCTCCACTATTTGTGGACAGGGAGTACTCACTTGGCTGGTCATTGAGGAATACGCTGGAACACTCAGGGTTAAAAAGTACATTCCCTTTAATAAGGCCCAGCATAAACTGAAGCTCAGGTATTTGGTGATAGACAGCACCCCATGTACTGTCCAGCAACCATTCAGCTCTACAGTACCCACAGTCCTCGCTGAGCCCTGGAGTGCCTAACACGGATTAGTGTCTGTTAACTGTCCGTGACCACCGCACCAGTTCAGAGAAAACGCTTATCCTCAGAGGCGTCCACTCCAGAGTTAGGCCTCCTCACCCTGGCTCACTCTAGCCAGCACTGCCGCCCACACACACAGGCTCCATCTTGGGTGTGCAGACACACCCCCTTGGGTGGGGTATGTTGGTGACTGGACTCACCCATCTCTCCAAGTCACCTGGAAGCCCTCCCAATGTATAGTAAACCCCAGCAGTAGATCTTCTGAGCAAACCAGCCCAGGCTTCTATCGCAGGGCCACCCACCTTTGTGATACATACCTCCTATTAATCACATGGCAAGTCGCCATACCACAGTCAATACGTTATTATTGCACAAGGGCAATCCTCTGTCTGTATCCACTTCTAGGACTGATCATTAATTCTCCAAATTTTCTAATTACACTGGTCAACAGCATTTTTGGTGCCAAAGATATTTCATCGAATTTAGGGTATTTTTGGGGTGCTGATTCTGAATATGTCATCAGTTTTGCCAGATTGGCTCAAGTTTTTGAGATTTTTGGTATCTTATTTATAGCACTTGTTGGTAAATGTGACGCATCATCTCATTAATTTCTTTGGATTAGTACTTGAACTGAGCAGTTCTCAATATAGTTTTGTGTTAATTAGTGTTCTAAAAGTTTGTTCATAGCTTGATTTTTGCACTAACTTTATGTTGTTGTCTGTTTTCCAGTGAAAAGCATGAACTCATCATGAAGAAGTTGTCTTAACGATCCAGACTCATTCTGTTACATTTGTGGTGAATACACACTGCCAAAACATAGAAGAAACATAACAGACTTCGTAAAAAAAGTGTATTTTGCCTATTTTGGGGTTATGCTTGGGGACCAAGACAAGTTTTGGGCACCACACATAGTGTGCAAAGCATGTATCGAATTATTACGAAAATGGAGCAAAGGACAAAGAAAAAGCTTCAAATTTGGTGTTCCAATGGTGTGGAGAGAGCCAAAAAATCATCATGATGACTGTTATTTATGGTAAACACAGGTACAGGCACATCTTCACAATGAGGGACAGGCCTTCTTGCAGATTCCATGTTACTCCCATTTTCGTTTCTTATGCTTATTGAATCCTTGCACTTGCACTGCACAGAAATAACAGTCATCATGATGATTTTTTGGCTCTCTCCACACCATTGAAACACCAAATTTGAAGCTTTTTCTTTGTCCTTTGCTCCATTTTCGTAATAATTCGATACATGCTTTGCACACTATGTGTGGTGCCCAAAACTTGTCTTGGTCCCCAAGCATAACCCCAAAATAGGCAAAATACACTTTTTTTACGAAGTGTGTTATGTTTCTTCTATGTTTTGGCAGTGTATATTCACCACAAATGTAACAGAATGAGTCTGGATCGTTAAGACAACTTCTTCATGATGAGTTCATGCTTTTCACTGGAAAACAGACAACAACATAAAGTTAGTGCAAAAATCAAGCTATGAACAAACTTTTAGAACACTAATTAACACAAAACTATATTGAGAACTGCTCAGTTCAAGTACTAATCCAAAGAAATTAATGAGATGATGCGTCGCATTTACCAACAAGTGCTATAAATAAGATACCAAAAATCTCAAAAACTTGAGCCAATCTGGCAAAACTGATGACATATTCAGAATCAGCACCCCAAAAATACCCCAAATTCATTAAAATATTTTGGACACCAGAAAAAAAATTTTTTTTCGTTGACCTGTGTTATCAGTAAAAACTTTCTCTAGTGAATACTGATTTTTCCATAACTGAGATAGCTGATTACAGTCCAGACTAGTGATGATCGAATAGTGAAATATTCGGGATCAGGAAAATCGGCACTAATAATTTCTAATATCCGTGTATCCGTACTGAATTATGAATCCAATCCCAGTCAATGGGAAAGCCGAATATTTTACTGCTGCACCCAACAAACAGGTCTGGGGACCTGAGAAAAAAGCTGAAATTGAAGGGAAAGAGCTAAAATTAAATGAGAACAGCACGGAGAAGATGCCCATGCCTTTCTGACTCACATATGGTATCTGGGTTTTACAGATCTATAAAAAGACTTACCAAACCAAACCAAAATTTTTTTTTGAAGGGAAAAATGCTAAGAAACATTTATTCCCTTCATAATTACATGTATATAATGCTAAATAAAAATTCCCCCCCATCAAAAAAAAAAAAGAAAAATGATACCTCCCTTTAGCATATGTTCACAAGGAACGTTTTGGCTTTAGTTTTTCCTTTAACATTTGTGAGAGCTCTCAATTCTACATTTGGGAGGTCCCTCCCTCATGCCAACAAGTTATGAAGATAGTGGAATACTTATTCCCCATCCCTTTACAATGCCATTTCAAACATGCCCATTTGAATTTTGGGCTTTGCCCGCCACCACCACCATGTCCACTGCCATGTCATTATGTGGCCCTCACTTTTAATTTTCAGAGGACCACCAGGTGCTGTGAAATCTATGTTTTGTAAGGTCCAGAATTAATTTTTGCAACCGGATCCCAATGGAACCACAGTCTCTTAGATGTGCTTAAAATATGCAGAAGCTGGCCAATACCCCACCACTAATTTTTTTATAAGGACCCAAATTTATAAAATGTAAGGGAAGCAACAGTTTAATAAAGAGACACAGGTCTCATTTTGGAGCCTGGAAAAGTCAGCAATGGTCTTTGTCCAGCACCAGACAATCTAAATTGCTAACCAATATGTATACCCTATCTAACTAACAATTTGTGAACAGACATATATGCTGACAAGGGACAACTGAATGCAGAGCTAGGACAATGAACTGGACATGGTTGCTTACTGTTCTGTCTGTGCAACTGCAGGTTGTGGACAGGAGACCTTAGCGCATCCTTCCTGGACAGCAGAGTGAGAATGACATAACACAAGGAAAGGGCAGGTGGTTTCACCGTTAGACACAGATTTTGTTCTCAGGTGTTCCGCCCACCTACAGGAGTGCTGCATATATGAGCAGTATATAGCATATGCTAACAGATATATTATGTTGAATTTCCTTTTATAAAGGGATGTGTGGGTAAGATTTTCGAACTATAGGTGCTTCTTAAAAAAAGGATATCATCAAAAAGTTAATTTATTTCAGTTCTTCAATACAAAAAGTGAAACTCATTTAGTATATAGAATCATTACAGAGTGATCTATTTCAAGTGTTTATTTCTGTTAATGTTGATGACTATGGTCTACAGCCAATGATAACCCAAAAGTCATTATCTCAGTAAATTAAAATACTTTATAACACCAGCTTGAAAAATGATTTTAAAATCCAAAATGTTGGCCTACTGAAATACATGTTCAGTAAATGCTCTCAATACTTGGTCGGGGCTCTTTTAACATCAAAGGGGGTCTACTCTTGCAGGCTGGAGCTCTGGTGAATATGCCTGTATGCATGCCTACACTGTGTGTTGTTTAGGTATATGCTTAGTAAACCATACTTTTTTCATTGCCCCTGGTCTGTCTGCTAACAGATTATTTGGAATCATGCTATCACAGTCCTATTTCTTATATCCAGGATGTCTGGTCCGCACCACACACCTGGGACTGTCTCCAGCAGCTTCCAGTATCAGGTACAGTGGGTACGGAACGTATTCAGACCCCTTTAAATTTTTCACTCTTTGTTTCATTGCATCCATGAGACTTACCATTCCGTCCATGTGACCTAGGACTTAATTCCCATGGACGGAATAGTATGTCATTATCGATCGGCCGTGCTCATGGGGGGGGTGCGGCCGATCGATAATGATGTACTATTACGTCCATGGGAATTAATCAGCTGACACCCGGCACTAAGTGCCAGGAGTGGTCACAGGCTTCTCCCGGCATTTTAATCACCAGAACACTGCAATCAAACAAGATCACAGCATTCTGGAGACGGCACAGGGGCTGACAGCCTCTTCGTTTGGGTCGGAGACCCCGCGGCATGCCGCGGGTCCCGATAGCTGCCATGGAGACCTGAGACTTCCTGTCATGTGCAGTGATGACCATGAAATCTCTCAGGTCAGTGTAATAGAAACTGCAGCGCTGACAGCTTCTATAGCATGCAGATCTGCATGCTATAGAATAGAAGCGATCAGCCTGCACAAAATAAGTGTCCCATAGGGGGACAAAGTGTAAAAGATAGAATTAAATAAAAAAAAAATAAAATAATTGTAAAAAAAAAATAAAAAATAATAATAAAATCAATATTTATTCCATCAATAAATATTAAAAAATTTAAAAAATAGAAACAATAAAAGTACACATGTTTAGTATTGCAGCGTCCGTAACAATCCAACCTATAAAACTGTCCCATTAGTTAACCTCTTTAGTGAAGACCAGAAAAACAAGCCAAAAAAACAATGCTTTATCATCATAACGCCGAACAAAAAGTGGAATAACACGTGATCAAAAAGACGGATATAAATAAACGTGGTACCAATGAAAACATCGGTTAGGGTTGGGACTAAAGTTAGAGTTAGGGTTGGGGCTAAAGTTAGGGTTAGGGTTGGGGTTAGGGTTTGTTAAAGAGTATAGCTACTCCCCTTTGTTTTTTTGACATACAATTTTTTCCTATGGAAAGAAGGAAGGTTATTCTTTACCCAATGCGTTTCCTGCAAGAAAACCATATGGAAGTTTTCACGTTGTAAATAATTCAGGACTTTCCTCCTTTTTACAGGGGATTTAAGCCCGTTTATGTTCCAAGAACACCAATAAAGAGATTGTGTTATGGATACCTCTCTGTTAGTCGTAGTCTCCATTAACCTATCCATGAGCGCGGAAACAGCCATGAAATTATCAATATTTGTATTCTAGCTCCCCACTCATCCCAGCAAGTAAGTGCTGGAGCTGCTGAAACCTGTAAGCTGTATAGGAGCACGCAGAGAGCCTCCCCATCCCTTGTCAACAATAGTTCTTCCCACAAATTACCTAACCTGAAACAAATAAAAACAACCATAACATAATGATAATGTAAAACGTGTGAAAATTCAGTGACATCACAGAAAAGAGTAAGCATAGTGACACCGCGTGTCCAAGTGTCACCCAGTTCTCGAAGTGATGACTGGATCTCGGAATGTAGATAGTTTAGGGCCTTTGTTGGATTGTCAAAAGCCCAATACTTTCTGGATGTGGTAAAATGTAGGACAGGCGGCTATTGTATTCCGAACCGAATGTTGTTATCCATCAGGATTTTGCATCCCCCGCTGAAGGTTTTACGTTTTGCCGCTAGGGCCACAGAGTAGTCTAGAAAAAGAAGGAACTCATTGTTTTTATAGGATAACTTCCGTTTCTTCCTGAAGGCAGATAGTACAGTATTCGTAGCTTCTCTTGAAAGTCCAGGACCCTAAAGATAACCGGTAGCAGTCTGTCTTTCTCACCATTCCTTGGTGGACCCACACGGTGGCCTCTCTCAATCCTAATTTCCCCTGATACTGGGTTTAAATTTAACGCTTTCGGAAGCCATTCTGATGGGATGTTAATGAGATCAGATGATGGGACCGAATCAGGGAGGCCCACCAGCCTTAAATTATTGTGATGAAATCTATTTTCTAGGTCATTGACCTTGTCCAATAGAAAAGAAGTCTCTTTTTCTTTGGCCTCTAGTCTTCCTGTGATGTCCTTTACAGCGACTTCCAGATCAGAAACTCTCTACTCCGCCTCCGCAAAACGTGACCCCTGTGTATTGACTTGCAACACTATCACCTCCAGCGAGGCCTGGAAAGCCGCCAGCCAGTTTTCAATCTCTGGCAATAGATGGTCCTTTATAGCTTGGGCTGTGGGCGGTGGGTCGTCTCTGCTGTTATCACTTTCCAGCTTTGTGGGGGAATTTGTGGTTTGGGTACGTGCCGAGGGTCTGCATCCCTTGCTATTTTTGCCCATGAATTTATCCATGGTGTATAGAGTCACGATTGTACTCCTGTATAGAAGGCAGTTCACATTAGTGTTCGGGGGCTTTGCGGAGGGCTGCGTACTTCCTCCGCTAAGCTCTGCCTATTTCGTAAATTGGTTATGCAGGACATGGGTATGTATGTGGATGCGTTGTTTTGACATGCCTGCCGACCGCACCGGAACACAACAAGTTGTTTTGTGTGGATGGCGGGCACGTCAAAACGATGCATCTGCATACATCCGCATGTTCTGCGTACCCAATGTTAAAGATAGGTACACAGGACGCATGCAGAAGTATGCTGAAGTAGGCAGAGCTTAACAGAGGAAGTACGCAGCCCTCCGCAAAGCCCTTGAAAGCTAATTTTAACCTGGCCTAAGGCAGTTCAGCTAAGATGCTGGTAGTTGTGAGCTACATAGAGGAGTATTTGCTGAATCAACAGGATGACTGGTTGGAGCAGCACTAGTGGGTCACCCTCCCAGGGCAGTGGGGTACTCGGTACCGGGCCGGTCCTTCAGAGGGGAGTGTCACAGCAGCGGTGACCCGGTCCGTGGCCCTGGGCGCCCATGTAAAAAGGGGATTGAGTGATGAAATAAAGTTTATGAGTGATTTGTGACGCCACCTGTGGTGTTCGGCAATAGAGATGTAAGCCGACGCTGCAGACAGATCCTCTGGGACAGATGGTGTAGCGCAGCAAAGATGTTGTAGCCCTCCACAGGCAGGGCTGTTAGTTCCAGGGCAGTGTAGAGAGGTGTTAGGGAGAGGGTGCAGTGTTTGGCACAGAGATGTAGCAGTGCTGAGGATGTTGCAGGAAGGAGGCAAGGACAAAAGAGGGTGCAGTTTCTTTACCTTTACTTGGCAAACGCAGTCCAGGATCCTGGTTACAGATGGCACAGGAGCAGGCTAGCCTGGAAGCAACTCAGGGATCTCTCTATCAGATGGGTTGTGTAGTCTCCTTCCTAGCGCTTACTTGAGGTACATGCAGTACAGTGTTACACTGAAGTTCCTCCTTCTTCTTCCCTTTTGGGTCTACCTCATATGGCAGTCAGTTGTAGCTTTCTATCTCTCTTGGCTCACCCTTCGCTGTTGTGCCTCCGAGTCTTAGTTGGGAATAGAGCATTTACAGCTTCCTATTCCTCTGGTTTCTGTTGCAGGACCTTCAGTATCCATACAACCGTGGAGACCAGGCTCCAGATCAAGCGCTATCACTGGGAAAGAGCTCTCTATCCTCTGCTCAACCTCCAGCTGCTCTCCACATGTCTACACTCTTTGCCCTCCTCACACTAACTGCCTAATTTCCCTTCCTGGCCCTCAGAGAGCACTCCTCCCCCAATCCTGGTTCAGAGCTCCCTCTGCTGGCCTGGAGTGGGAACTGTGTTGCATGACATGGTTAACTGCTAGAGAAACCCTTCATTGCCTCCAAGCCTGACATCACCCTCCCTGGAGGAAGGCAATGCCACTGTGGCGACCATACTCCTGGGGGCGCCACACTAGAACAGAGTGTGTGCGTACAGTATGTATTCCACCTTGGCTCCTGCTGCAGTGATGTAGTAGGCTTAAAGAAGCAGAGACTTCAAAGAACTGGATGTATTAAACGTTTCACAGCCACTCCCCAATGCCTGGCAGAGAAGTTATGCAGATTATTCAATGTTTATATAACCTGTCCCTTGATATGAATCACTGGAGCAGGCACTTGATAAGGGGGTTGCAGAGGTGTTAAGTGTACTATTGTGTTACTGTCTCCTCTGGGTTGTTAATGGTGTTTTATTATATTCCCCATCTCAGGGTCACAGTCTCCCAGTCTCTAGCACACTCTCACACACTCATGTGCCAGCTCAGGGGGTTTCTCAGCCTGTCTTACTAGTGTCCTGAACTATCTTCAATCAGAAGAGCCTCAGGGCTCATTCAGCCTGAATCATCCAGCCTCCATCCACTCCAGCGCTGCACCCCCACATCTCAGGAGGGGTAGAGGGGAACGGTGACAGCACAATGCTGACCTGCCTCCTGCACTCACCACTGTCCACCTGGTCATCCTGGCCTCCGATCTCCTCCCACCCACTCCACGCCACCACAAGGCACCCACAGATGGACAGCGACCCGGTCTGCAGCCCCTGTGCTCTCCTCAAGACCCAGTGAGTAGTGTGGTCCTCGGTGTTCTCGCTCCCTCCTCTGGAGTTCTGCTGCTTTGTATGGCACTGCCTGCGCCTATCGACCCCGGGGTCTCCGGAAAGCTGGGTCTGCTAGTGGATGCCCTTGTCTTGTCCTTATCCTGGCTTTATAATGCCCCAGTTAAGGGGATGGAGAGGGATTTTTCTCCACAGACATGGAGCTCTGTTAGAATGCAGCCATTCCTTGGCTCCACCTCCCAGAAGTCCTTTTGCTTTTTATTTATAGCACAAGTGCCGGCTGATGGAGTTTTCTCCCTTTTAACAGCAGCAGTAGGAGTAGGCTGATGGGAGTAGTACTCTCCCATCAGCCAACGCCTGTGACCGGAGGTAAACCTTTTACCGCCTCTCATAGCTGTTGGCTCACGCTTTCATCTGACAGCGTGGGAGTCGCAGCGCTCTGACAGGTGTTAATAATCTTACCACAGATCAGAGACACAGGTGCTTCTCGCGCTGTCATGCAGATGACAGAGCGGGAAGCACCTGATTTTTGCAGTACCAAACCCGAACAGTAACACAGACGTCCATGTTTGGGGTCCGTGTCCGAACTGTACATGTTTGGTACGGACCCCAAACTTTAATGTTTGGGTTTGCTAATCATTATCCGTGAGCTGACATTTTTACTGATACCATTGCCTCTTATTGCATTTTATTGCAATGTTGTTGCAGCCAAAAATTTAATTCTGGCATTCTGATTTTTTTCTCATTATGCTGCTTACTAATTGGATTAATTTATTTTCCATTTTTATAGATTGACAATTCTGAATGCAGCAATGCCAAATATGTGTATTTTTATTGCTCTATTTTTAATTGGGTAAAAGAGGGTAATTTAAACATTTGTGGTTTTTTGTTGTTTTTTTCAGCACTGATATGTACAGATAAAATCACAATCTCTTATGAATTCCAGATAAAAGTAGGCTTTCACAGAAGTTTCATAATGACAGGCACGGGGGTCTTCAACAGACCCCCAGCTGTCATAGCAACCCATTAGCACCCCGCGTTCACGTCATAAGCATGGAGAGATGGGAGTGTGGAACAGCGCATGCCCCCTACTGGTGCATGTTAGCTTCCGCTGTCAGAGATTAACAGTGAGATTCAACAAGTTAACAGCTATGGGTGGAGCTCCAATCCACTCGCGACTGATAGAGACACAATATGGCTCAAGCTTGCATATGAAGTACCAGTATGTCATATACTATGTCAGTAAGGGTTTAAGAAGAGGAATAAGCCTATCATCTCCACTTCTGCATCCATAACAAAACTATAGGGTGCCATTGGATTGCTCTGGCAGCCTGGACCAGCTGAAGCTCCTCTGCTATTTTTATACTCCCATGAATATTAAATGACAACTCTTATGTCCCTTATCTTGTATTGGTCCATTAACATAAACCAAACCTTTTTTTTACAACATTCATAATTTTGTAATTACTGAAATAAAAAAAGATACAAGTTTGATATCACTGTAACTATTCTACATAATCATGTTGTCATGTCATTTTTACCACCCAGTGAACGATGTAAAATCAAACCCCAAAAAACAATGACAATTGCTTTTTTACTTTATTTCACTCCATTTTTTTTTGTTTTGTTTTTTTACCATTTATCAGTGAACTACAGTACAACAAATTCCATTAAAAAAAACCTTAGCACAGCTATGTTAATGAAAAATAAAAACGTTATGGCTCTTGATAGAAAGGTATGATAAAACAAAAGCGCAAAAGGGAAAAAAAATAAAAGCCCTGAATGGAAAGTGTTAAAATGCAATGCTGTTTAAAAGTGTACATTCTTTATAAACATCAAAGAAAGACTCCATTACCAAAGGACACACATTTATGGAGCCTATAATGTGTTTTGTGTCCATATTTTTTTTCATTCTTGAATTACACCATTCACAGCAGGTATCAGACTCCACTTCCACATACCCGCTTTGTTCTAGCCCTTGCTGAGACACCGCATTATACCATATTACGCAAGTTGGACACCACCTTGGAAATATGAGCCATGACCTCTGCTGTATTATGTGGTTCAATTACACTTTCTCACGTTAATCTGAAGACATTAATGTGCATGTAAACTGTCGTCATAACTTTTTTACAATATAATACTCATTACTTTTCCTTCCTAATTTTCTTTAATTTGAGTATTTTGGGTTTTGTTTGCTTCTTGTACATTTTATTGTGCAGCTTGCAGAATACAGGAATCCACTCTCATGTTTCCCTAAATTTTATTATGATAAGTGTTTTTTATATCTCAGCTGACCTAAGGCTAATGCTGCATAAATACAGTATATCTGTACATATAAGGAACTGCTACCGATATAATACAGTATGTACATAGATTTGCATTGACTGTTTCTGATAAATGTTATTAGCAGAGGTGTGAGTAGTTCCTGGGCTACTGACCTAAATCTGGCTTCAAATTAAGATGAACAGATCATTTCAAATTCAAATTCTACTGTGGGTCATTTGATGCCACTTTTGATGCTGTCTGTCCCTAATTTTACTTGTTTGGGAAGTTTTTTTTTCACCCCTTAAAGTGTTTTGCATACGTTTGGTTTGGACTCCCAATCAAATGAGGTTCGGGTACGTTAGTCTAACCATTCGGCGAACGTCTAAACATTCGGCAAATCAAACGTAATCTAATCTTGAAAAGTTCACTCATCTTTAGACATCATACCAGTAGCTGAAGCAACAACAATCTCAGTCACAACTTCAAAATAGCAAGTTAAAGGATGTAGAAGTTTGGTTAAGTTCTTCAAACACTGAAGAAGCAACAGAAAAATCATGTGAACCTGAAGCCAGGAGATTGTTGAGATCAAACAAGGGTGTACCTGCTAAACATCTGTCCTACTTTATCAAAACACTACTTCAGTCAGAGCTGCAGTCATGGGATGAGTTGCAACATCTACCTGTCCATGAAAAACTGAAGTGGATTAATGCTGCTAATAAGGAAATGAAGTCCCTTCATCAACTTCAAACTTGGAAACTCACCAAACTTTCACAAGGCAAGAAAGAAATCAAATGTAAATGGGTTAAGACCAAGTCTGACACTAAAGACAAGGCTCACAGATTTAAAGCAAGATTATTCGCTGTGACAGGGTATGCGACAGAGCAGGAAGAGACAACAGGCCAATAAACAATCCAACAAGATTTATTGGAGCAGGGAACTTGGACAACACGAATGAAAGTAATTCTGTAGAGTCCGTAATTAGTCCACAATGAGTCCACACAAAGACAACAGATCCGGGGGGCGCCACCCGGCACTCCGACGCCAGGGAAATATAGAAATAGTCCTTAGGTGAATTTAACAGATCCTTCAGATGAGGGACACAACACAGTCCCACTTGGCCGCTTCTAACAATAAACACGGTCACTGGGATCTCGCCTCAGCAAAAGATCCCAGCCCTTCGTAGGTCACAACACAACAGCAGTCCTTAGATTCAGTCCTCAAATTCAGTAGGGTGGTGAGACATCACAATTACATGTGGCAATATAATCTCCAATCTCCATACATGATACTAGGATCCAGCCACAGCTGCAGATCCCTGTCCTTCAAAGCACACAGCATCAACTAACTAACCATGTGGCTTATTGTCCTACCACTCTTAGTATCTCTGTCCAACAAAGGGGCTGATCCCAACACCCACCCCTTAAACACAGCTCCAAGGACTAAGAACATTCCAGAAACTCTGTCTGCAGTTTCTGTACAGGTTTGTGTATTGGAGATGCCCCCTGCAGAGTGGAACAAAGACAAGCATGCCCCCACCAGATACAGGGCAAGGACTGCTAATGTAAGCCTGATTACAGTATGGTGTTATGATTGGATCACCGAGGAGGAGAGCAAGACCAAGCTAAGCCACAGAAAACCAGAGAGGTTGGTAACTAAGTGGATTGCAGACCCCTGATCCTATCCACACAACTAGCAGCAGCCGTGGAGCGTACCTACGATGATCCTAGATGCCTCGGTACAGCCAGAGAGCTAAACAAGCCTAAAGCAAGAAAGGGGAAATCTAAACTGCCCCAGAGCAGACCCCAAAGGAATAGATAGCCCCAAACATATATTGATGGTGAGACAAGATGAAAACACAAACGCAGGTAGGAAAATAGACTGAGCAAACGATGGGGCCCACACTAACTAGACAAGACAGGAAAGGAAAGACACTATCTGCAATCACGCAGAAAACACTGCAAAAAATGTCCAACACGTCTGATAGAAAAATACTGAAGTCGCACGACTTCGCCCACTATATCAGCACTCTGGTATATTCAGAAAGCAGAGCAAAAAGAGGCCATCTAATAAGGGACAAAAACAAACTGGCACAAGCAGTAATATATGGATGGAGATTCACCACAGCCCCAGCCGGAGCTGGCTGACCACACAAAACTGAAATAGACAAAACCAGATCAAATGTGAACAATAGCAAAAGAACACTTAGCTGAGAATGCAGGGACTGAGCTGGAAACTAAGACTTCAGGAGGCAGGAAAAAATCACCAGCAGGGATAGAGGGCGTCAGCTGTCTTAAATCCAGTCAGAAACCCCAGATCTCCAATCGTCCTCCTCATTATCAGGTGGCAAGCCTCTGTTAATCAGATCAGCTCCATTACCTCCAGTAACCACCAGAGGGAGCCCAGAAAGAGAACTCGCGACCCCTCTGTCAATATAACCAGCTCCACTACCTTCAGTAGTAACCAGAGGTAAGCCAGAAAGCGAATTCACAACAGTATGGTCCATGTGTACAGGCTGGGGGTGCCTCTCTGTTACAGTAGCAAAATACTGTATATACTCATGTATAAGCCGAGATTTTCAGCACATTTTCAGCTTATACATGAGTAATTGTGCAGAAACTAGAGGCGGAGGGGGAGTCGTGGCAGGAGTAGGTGGTTGGGACATCGGTTTAAGGAAGTTTCGCCCCCAGCAGTTCGCCCCAGGTACATTTTGCCCCCAGGAGGATTTGCTCCTGTACATTTCGCCCCCAGCATTTTACCCCCAGCAGTTCGTCCCCGGATGTTTCGCCCCAGCAGTTCGCCCCGGATGTATCGCCCCCAGCAGTTCGCCCCCCGAATGTTTCACGCCCAGCAGTTCGCCCCCAGATTTTTCGCCCCCAGCAGTTCGCCCCCGGATGTTTTTCCCCCAGATTTTTCGCCCCCATCAGTTCGCTCCCGGATGTTTCGCCCCCAGCAGTTCGCCCCCGGATATTTCGCCCCTGGATTTTTCACCCCAGCAGTTTGCCCCCGGATGTTTCGCCCCCAGTAGTTCGCCCCCGGATTTTTCACCCCCAGCAGTTCGTCCCTGGATTTTTCGCCAACCGGAAGCAGTTCTCCCCCCGGATGTTTCGCCCCAGATGTTTCGCCCCTGGATTTTTCGCCCCCAGCAGTTCGCCCCCGGATGTTTCACCCCCAGCAGTTCGCCCCCAGCAGATCGCCACCGGATGATTCGCCACCAGCAGTTCACCCCCGGATTTTTTGCCCCCAGCAGTTCACCCCTGGATATTTCGCCCCTAGCAGTTCGCCCCCGGATTTTTCGCCCCCAGATTTTTCACTCCCGGCAGTTCACCCCCAGATTTTTCTCCCCTGCAGTTCACCCCCCGGTAGTTTGCCCCCGGATGTGTGTACCCTGTTTTGCCCCAGAATTTTGTGTTTGGATGTTTCGCCAGTTTGTCCTTGTGGTTCATGAATTCCCGTCCGTCATCAATTCACATGTCACAAAAGTACTGTACAGAGTGCTGCACTTTTGTGACATTTTAAATCAACTGTTTCCATCTGTAAACCTCACAACTGGTTGCATTATAGTGTCAGAGCATTTTGCCTGCAATTTTAACAAGACATTTTCCAAAACGTTTCTAAAACGTTTTTGTGTTACAAAAACATACCACGAAAAAAATAAGCGGGTTCAAAAAATGTAGTGTGAATGAGGCCTGATTTAGGTGGGGAATGTAAACCACTCTAAAATCAAAACATTTTGTGAACTTTTACCTGACCCAGCACTGAGGTGCTTTTTTGCAAGTTTTGTTGCAGATGTAACAATTTTCATGTCAGGTGTCCTGCAAGTTACATTAGACTAGCTTTTATTCCATCTTTAAATCAGAATATAGCAGTGTCTAAAATCTCTACAAAGAGAGAGGTGTACTAGCACAAAACATCAGTCAGCTTCCACAGCAATTCACTTTCTACAAGTATAAATTCAGTTCTATCCAAACATGGGAAGAAGAAGTTGGTCTACTTGAATCACATATACGTATTTTCCAAACGAACGGCTGACGATGTCCATTCCATCTGGGTGTGTGAAAAACGGTCGACTTGCAAGGGACGTGTTTGGACCAATGAAGCATCTGGTGAAGTGGTGAAAGTAACCAATCCCACAACCACGCAGCACAAGCGGCAAGACCTGAAGCAATCCGACTTGTCAATGAGGCGGTCACCAGGGCAAGGACAACACAGGAGACACCACAACAGATTCTCACAGAAGTCATTTCAGGAGCCCATTCTAATGTTGTAGCACTTCTGCCAAAGAAAGCATCACTGAAGAGAACAATACAATTATCAAGGCAACTGGGCAATATTCCAAGGTTGCCCCAAACCCTTGATCAACTTGTTATTCCCCAGGAGTTCCAGGGGATTAATATTGATGGTATCCAGCAGCAGTTCCTTCTGCATGACTCTGGTAAGCATTTAACATTTCCATTATATAGAATTATTGCAAAGTTTATGTTGCACAAATGTGAAAAATTATCTATAACAAAGTGCTGAGATAGAATACTATGTGATTATTTTACCTTAAAGGGAAACTTTGAGGATAGTATAATGTTGGGTGAGGCCTACTGATTCCAACTATGCCTCACTTGTTTAGTTGCAGTCTGATTCTCTGCTCAGCTTCAAAGTAGAAGTCTTGCCTTTGAGATACAGTGGTCTGCCATGTTCATAAGCAGAGTGGTAACCTTGTCCACCAACCATGATTTGCAGGTATCCAGCCATTGTCAATCACAGCCAGAGGACAAGGTTGTTGCATCAAACCCGCATCACTAGATGTCAATTTTAGTGTAGAATTTTCTGCTATAAATTAGCTGCAGATTGTCTGCTGCAACTCCTTAGTGCATGTGAATGGACCTTAAGGATTCATTAACATGTCTCCTAACCTCTGCCCTGCCCCTTTAGCCATGCCCCCTGCCAGCAGCCTGAAATAAAGTTCCAATGCTGAATTAGTGCTGGGAAGAGGGTACACCATGCCCCGGTAGGTGCCGGTCACTTACCGGAGCATGGCAGGGGGTTAATTAATATTCACCACCTGCTGCCACACGCTGCTTTGATACAGGGCCTGGAAAGATGTATGCAATCATGTGATCGCTCACGTCTCAGGATCTGCATCGAAGCAGAGTGAGGAAAGCAGCGCAGCAGCAGTCGGTGAGTATTAGTTTATCCTTGCCATGCTCTAGGAGGAGACAGGCACCTACTAGAGCATGATAGATCAGGGGGCCCGCTGTTCATGGGTGCATTGCTCCCCTTGGCGGCAGGCCCCTGACGGCCCAAGGGCAGTGGCGTCCCCTGCCTACATGGTAGGTACGCCACTGCTGCACTGCATGTCATTTTTTTTAACTGTGCATTTTTTCATGAGCATGTGGATGGGATTTAGACATTTACGCTGCATATGACCCCGACCTAATGAACCGTTGAGTTAGTATGCTTTTTTTCACAAATACTTCTTACATGTTTGCTCGTTTTTCCTGATGTAAATCTTTTATTATCATGGAATTCTGCATTTTGCTAGTTTCTGCTGCCGTTATTCCTTTCGCGACTTTGAAAATGTGACATTTTTGAAGCTTGGAAGCATTTTTAAAGAGGAATATATCATTTTCCATTGGGACAATACATGTCGTAGAAAAAACTATTGTTTAGCATCTTCACACCAGATTTTGCTTCATTTTAACGTTTCTTTTATAAAATCAGAAAATATGAAGCAAAATGTGAGTTTTTAATGTGAGATATGAACAACGGATGCTTCTGATTAGGAAAATTTATTGTGAATTCATCTCAAAATTCTCTGTTGCGCATCCGCCCTTTTTGCGCTGCACCGAGCGCACAAAAATGCAACACAGTGTGTTTGGCGCACGTCGGCGCAGCACAAATAGGGCAGATGTGCGGGCAAAAGTGTACCAGCGCACACGACCAGCGTACCCAACGCTAAGTATAGGGTATGCTGATCGCATGCACCGCCATGCGATCGAAGGAGGTGCTGACCAGAGGAGGCACGGCCTGGGTCGGAGCTTAATGGCGGCCCTGCGCTGCGCTCGATAACGCTAGTGTGAAACTACCCTAAGTGTCCAATAAAAAATATGCAACTCCAGGTAGAGAAAAGTTAATCCATGTGGCAGAAATGACCAGAGTACATATTAGAGATTTGAAAGCTAAGGTATAAGGAAGATGCATAAAAGAAAAAGTGTTGCTACATTACCTTAAGTAGTGGCGGTACCCCATCGCACGTTTCACATTTGCTTTCTCAAGGGGAGTGTGGTTTTTAATATAATCAGGTAAAATTACCTTTGGGTATCTTTTATACAGGGTGCCGCTACCTCGTGGACTAGCGCGTCCGCCCCGACGCGCTAGTCGGCTCCTTTCTCAAGGGGCCTGCTACCAACCATGTGTCTCCATTATTTATATCTCCCAGCCGCAGCATGGTATACCACGCGACCAGAAGTGATACTCACCACCCGGATGTGACACGTCACATCCGGGTGGTGAGCGTTACTTCCAGTCGTGCGGACCAGAAGTAACCACGGTTATCTTATTATATTTGCGGAGTATTATTGTAATTATGGGTATGAGGGTTATTGCCAGGCAAGCGGAATTGTTTTATGGTTGACATCTAGATCATAATCTGTGATGTGGCCTATACAGCTTGCAATATAAATATGGCTATATTAATATTTGTAGTAGTTTATTATTAGGGCTTTTTCAGTTGGGCCCCTTGTAGCTGCAGTATATTGCTGGCAGTCCCTATGTCTATCCGTTTTCGTGGTAGCTGTCTCTTCCTGGATTTGCGCGTTTAATGAGTGACTGTGAGCAATGAGTGTATCTATACTCTCCTACTTCCCCAGTCTTGGCAGTATGGTTTTAATGAATTTGTTTCAATAAAAATTATATTTTTATACACACAAAAAAATTGTAGTAAAAGCTACTGACCATGAACAGAGATCATCACATAAATTGTAAATTTTATGAATTGCAGAAAGACCCCCGTTGAAACAATTAAAAGGTCATAAAATGACACATGAAAGACACTGCAAGCCCACAATAGAGCTGACAAAACTCACTCCATACACAAGAGCTAATGAATAGGCTCAACAATAATATGCAACAACTAGGCATTCATGTCCATAAGTTAACACACAGGGTGCCTGACAAAAATGACATATAATGTACAAAAGCAATTTAGATACCCCCAAAAAATGCATAAAGGGGATTATAACACATATGCAAAGGTATGATTACCAGAGTGCATCTAAATAAGGAGCCATCATCATGTTCAGGGATAAGGCACAACAATAGATAAAGCACAAATTTAACAACCTATAAGGTGCATGACAGCTATAATAGAACCCATGTGGTTTTGAAATACCCACAGCACCTAGGTTGAAACCCGTCAATGCCGACCCTAAGTAGTAGCGCTCACATGTAGGGGGAGCTTGTGGAGTGCCCGACGCATGTCGCTACCACAAGGTGGCTTCGTCAGGGGCTGGAGCGTCAGTCTGACAAATGTCCTATAAATATATTAAATAATTAACAACTATAAATTGCAGCCGCGGCGGTATACCTGTCTAACCGCATCCAAAATGGAGGCCCAGAGGCGCCGAAACGCCGGAGATGGAGGTGTGTACTATAGCCCACAGTCATTTCCTGGTTAGGACTGTGTGACGTAACTGACCAAGGTGCGCAGGCGCGGGGGCTGTATGATAAATCAAGCCCCAATGCGCAGGCGCCGAGAATGGTTGCCATAGTGACAAGAAAGCAACATAACAGTGACGTCGGTCAGACCAGAGACGAGGGTGGAGTTAAAGACTCCTGATCATTTCCTGATAAACACAAATGCTGTTTAATGCATAAAACCCCCCAGTGCGCAAGCGCCTATAATGGTTGCTATGGTGTCAAAAGAGAGGCATTACAGCAGCGTCCTAAGTAAGGAGATGCAAAAAAATACGATCACATCACTTGCAAAGGTGGAGTAAAGAGCTCACAGTAATACATAGTATGTAGCATATTGAAACCAAATAAGCAGGCACAAAGCAAGCGAGAAATTATAATAATATAAGAAGAACGCTGATAGATTACACAGGGTTAGAAAAGGAGTCATAAGACTTCCAATCCTTTTCTGATTGTACACACAGGAACTGGATGGTACGTCAGACCCTAGTGCGCAAGCGCCAAACTTGATTTGCCACGGTAACAAAGAAAATGCAATGATATCCTAAATGAGGAATAAAAAAATAAATCACAACACTTGCAGATACGGGGTCCAAGGCTCACAATCATTTCATGATACCAGCACTGTAGCGCACCAAACACTGTTTCCAAAATAACAGCAAAAAATATAAAGATGATAAATAGTATATTAAGAATAAGATATGTCGGTACAAAAATAGGTGGAAAGATTACAATATTGTAAAAAGATCCCTAATATATTATGTGAGACATAGGATTACCCATATGCATGCGCAACTCAAATAAATGTCACGGCAACGGGTAAAGACGCTAAAGTATCATCCGTCCTGCCTAACCAAATACACAGGCGCCTGTACTAACAATGCCCAAATTGTCTTATTCAAAATAGAGGATTAGAGGGCAAAAGATGTCAATGTTATAAAGAGTTCGCGCATACAGCTACTGTATATTCAATACACCAAAAAATACAGATGAGTTTATTATTTGGATAAGATGGAACACAAAAATTGGACTAATACACACTAAAGGCATAGGAGGTACCACCAAAACGTATCCAGACATATAGGCCATAAAGGGCTCTGCATGCCATGTGTCGGAGGCATACCTATAAAACTATAGAAGGAACAGCATATATTGCAGACGGAGAAATATGAACCGATAGCCAAAAAGGCGGAGCAAGTGGTAACACCACCTTATGTAGAGGTACCAGTCCAAAAAGGGGAGGAAACGATCCCACCGTACGATCACCAGAATTACGATCATGTTCTTATTTCTATTCACACAAATAATTGCCGTGTGATCATCCTTTTTCCTATGGTTCTATGAGGTACCGACAGACGCGGAGGGTCCTCTTCAATCCTCTTCCATGCAATTCCACATTGTGTGAATATGTCATCGTTCCTGAGGGAATCCCTTTCATTATTCCTAGCTAGAGATTGCCTTGATCAAGAAGACTCCCCACACAGGTAGGGACCTTGGCAAAGGGGAGAGAAGCGATTTTTATTTTCTGATGAGCAAACTCCAAACATTACCTGTTTTGGGTCGGTGTGGTTGAACCCGAGCAGGCAATGTTCGATACGAAACCTGAACTTTCCAGATTGGGTTTGCTCATCACTAGATATAGTATGATATGTAATGGATGACAAAAAGAAGCCATTAAGTGTAACACCACTAGTACATGACAGTAAAATGATGGTCACTTGTCAAACTCATATTCACCAAGGGCCACACCAATTTAATGGTTGTCCCCAAAGGGCCGTTTGTTACTGAAAGACCAGATGCACACAATCGAGTCCCATCCAGAACATGCATTTCTCTGCACAGAGCAGTGCATGCCCCTGTATAAGGCATGTCACGGTGGATCAGCTCTTTACCAAGCGCTGTCACATCTTCCCTGGATCTCACTGAAATCATGGAGAGCTATGGCTGCAGCTTCCAGTCACTTGTCCTTGTCGTTGGTGCTGAAAGCTGCTGATAAACAGCTGGTTCAATGCAGAATACAACTGGACCCTATTCTTGGCCTAATCTGAGGAATGGGCATCAACAGAAAAAGGGATCCTGAAGTTAGAATACCACTTTTATCTGCTGCTCCATTCTTTGGTATACTGACAGAGTGTTCTGTGAGGGGTAATCCCAAAACCCCCCTTCTGAAGACCTGATAAAAAGGTACTGTATAAGCTGGTTAACCACCACTTTAGTTCAGCAAAGCCAGTATCTCAGTTCTGCAGAGATGGCTGGTGGGATTAACCCTGTAGTCAGTCAACAGTTCCCCTGCTTCCATACGTAGCCTGCATTAAAGGGGTATTCTCATGCCGAACAGCAAAATAAGGCAGCATGCTTTCAGCATTCATGTTGTGGTAAGCTTGCTGCCGATCTTCGCCTCCTGGTACTTACCTAGATGTCTTCTGCTCATCTTTGCCTGATCTTCTCCTGACTGTGTGGGCTGGCGATCGCCATGCTGAATCCGGAGGCCACCACATGTCCTCTCCTCCTTCCCAGCGTCCTCTTCTTCTGATTGATCTCATCACGGCACTGCGCATGTGCAGCAGTGTTTTGGTGACAGGAGAGGCATCCTGCCCCCTGGATTGACTGATGTATGGGGCAGGAGTGACGTCATGTCAGTGACCGGCCAGGAGACATTTGGCCTTACTGCAACGGCATTCTTCATGTTTCATGGATCAGTAATCCAGGCAAGATGAAAAGACAGCCAGAAGCAGCAGAAGATGTCACGGGGAACCGCTAGACTGCACTCCTGGACCCAAGAGCTGCAGCTGCGACAGGTAAGTAGGTCAGTTTTTTTGTGTTCTAGGGTGATAATACTCCTTTAAGGCCAGCCAATAGAGCTGTTGAAAAGGCAGCCACAAGAATCCCCAGCAATTGGGGTCCTGTATATTTTACCCCCAGGTATGTTCAGCCCTAGATGTTTTGTTCCCTGTATGTTGACCCCAAAAGCTGAGGGTGAAACATCTGGGGTCAAATGCTAGGGGCAAAACATTAGATGGTGACACTAACAGGGACAAAATGCTGTAGGTGAAACATCTGGGGGCAAACTGCTGGGGGTGAAAAATCCAGGCGCAAAACATCGGGGGGTGAACTGCTGGGGGCGAAACATCCGGGGGCGAAAAATCCAGGGGTAAAACATCCGGTGTCGAACTGCTGGGGGCGAAACATCCGGGGGCGAACTGCTGGGGGTGAAACATCTGGGGCGAACTGCTGGGGGCGAAACATCCAGGGGCGAAACATCCGGGGGCGAACTGCTGGGGGCAAAACATCCAGGGGCGAAAAATCATGGGGTGAAACAACATCCAGGGGCAAACTGCTGGGGGTGAAACATCCGGGGGGTGAAACATCCGGGGGCGAACTGCTGTGGGCGAAACATCGGGGGGCGAACTGCTGTGGACTGCTGGGGGTGAAATGTGTGGGGGTGAAATGTACGGGGGGCGAAACCTCCTGGGGGCCAAATGCTGGGGATGAAATTTGCGGGGGCAAAATGACCCGGGGGCGAACTGCTGGGGGCAAAACATCCAAATCCCGGGGCATCATACTCACCCTCCTTTGCAATCGCTGAATGTCCCCTGCATCCTCTTTTGTCCTAGGGCTGGCAGCTTGTTCTTGCATTGAGCAGTCACATGGTATTGCTCATTAAGTTCATGAATATGGATGTGACTCCACTCCCATAGGCGTGGCATCCATATTCATGACCTTAATGAGCTGTACCACGTGACCGCTCAATGCAGGAAGAAGCTGCAAGCCCTAGGACAACGGAGGATGCAGGGCACGTTCAGCGATTGCACAGGGGGTGAGTATGACGGAGGAGGACGGGGAGTACGGAGCAGGATGGGGGGAGCACAGAGCAGGATGGGGTGCACAGAGAAGGATGGGGGAGCACGGAGCAAGACGGGGAGAGCACAGAGGAGCACAGCGTCGCACGGAGTAGGATGGGGGAGCACAGAGCAGGATTGGGGAGCACGGAGCAGGACGGGGGGAGCATGAGGGAGCACGGAGAAGTATGGGGGAGCACAAAGCAGGATGGGGGAAGCACAGATCAGGATGGGGGGAGCACAGAGCACGATGGGGGAGCACAGAAGTGCACGGAGCAGGACGGGGGAACACTGACGAGGATGAGGGTGCACTGAGGACATGGAGGAAGAATGGGGGAGCATGGGGGAGGATAGAGAGCTGAGCCATACATAGAAAGATGGGATGGGGGAGCCAAGCTATGCATAGTGGGAGGGGGGAGAGCCACACAGAGCAGGACAGGGATGAAGGGACAATCTATACCCGGCTCATACTCGAGTCAATAAGCTTACCCAGTTTCCCATGGCAAAATTAGGGGCCTCGGCTTATACTCGGGTTGGCTTATACTCAAGTATATACGGTAATTTTTTTTAGAAATATGGTGACCATTATGATGGCACATTTTCTGCAGTTGCTAGGCAGACTGTAATTTGAATATCAAAACTGCCTTTTAAATGGTGACATTGAAGCGGAATTTTACATGACTCAACCTGAGGGTTATATCATAGAAAGTGAAGAGAATCTCATTTGCAAACTACAAAAAATTCTTTCCATGGTTTTAAGCAATTGGCAAGAGGGGGAACACAAAGTCTTATTGGAAGATGGATTTCATAGAATCATAGAATTGTAGAGTTGGAAGGGACCTCCTGGGCCATCTGGTCCAACCCCCTGCTCAAAGCAGGATTCGCTAAATCATCCCAGTCAGATGTCTGTCCAGCCTCTGTTTGAAGACTTCCATTGAAGAGAACTCACCACTTCTCATGGCAGCTTGTTCCACTCATTGATCACTCTAACTGTCAAAAAGTTTTTTCTAATATCTAATCTGTGTCTCCTCGCATTCAGTTTCATCCCATTGCTTCTAGTCTTTCCTTGTGCAAATGAGAATAAAGTTGATCCTTCTACAATGTGACAGCCTTTTAGATATTTGTAGACAGCTATTAAGTCTCCTCTCAGTCTTCTCTTTTGCAAACTAAACATTCCCAAATCCTGCAACCTTTCCTCATAAGACAGGGTTTGCAGACCGGTCACCATTCTGGTCGCTCTTTTCTGAACTTGCTCCAGTTTGTTGATGTCTTTTTTAAAATGTGGTGCCCAAAACTGGACACAATATTTCAGATGAGGTCTGACCAAAGAGGAGTAGAATAATGTGAATCACGTGAATAATGACTTCGCGTGATCTAGACTGTATGCTTCTGTTAATACACCCTAGAATTGCATTTGCCTTTTTTACTGCTGCATCACACTGTTGACTCATATTCAGTCTGTGATCTATTAGTATACCCAAGTCTTTTTCACATGTGCTGTTGCTTAGCCCTATTCCTCCCATTCTGTATATGCTTTTTTCATTTTTATTGCCCAGATGTAGTACTTTGCATTTTTCCCTGTTAAAAACCATTCTGTTAGTTGCTGCCCACTTCTCCTGTTTATTTATATCTTTTTGAATCCTCTCTCTCTCCTCTAGTATTAGCTATCCCTCCTAGCTTTGTGTCATCAGCAAATTTAATCAGTTTACCCTCAATTCCTTCATCTAAATCGTTGATAAAGATGTTGAACAATACAGGGCCCAGGACAGAGCCCTGTGGTACCCCACTTGAGACATTCTTCCAACTGGATGTGCAGCGATTTACGACCACTCTTTGGGTTCGATCACTAAGCCAGTTATGAATCCACCTAACAGTTGCCTTGTCCATTCCATACTTAGTCATTTTTTCAATAAGGATTGTATGAGATACTTTGTCAAATGCTTTGCTGAAGTCAAGATATACTATATCTACAGCATTTCCTTGATCCACCCAATCAGTGATTCAGTCATAGAAGGAAATTAAGTTAGTCTGACATGACTTATTAGTTACAAACCCATGCTGACTCTGTTTAATCACTTCATTCTTATCCAGGTACTGACATACATGTTGTTTAATAATTTGTTCAAAGATCTTTCCTGGTATAGAAGTCAGACTCACCGGCCTATAGTTGCCTGGGTCCACCTTCTTCCCCTTTTTGAAGATAGGAACAACATTTGCTCTTCTCCAGTCTTCTGGGACTTCTCCTGTTCTCCAAGAATTTTCAAAGATTATGGAGAGGGGTTCAAAAATTTCTTCTGCTATCTCCTTCAGTACTCTGGGATGTAATTCATCTGGACCTGGAGACTTGAATTCATTTAGGTTAGCTAAGTGTTTCCTCACTATCTTTCTGTTTATAGATATCCTGGATTCTTCTATTCCCTTAATAGGACAGTGAAGAACAGTTGATGTTACATTTCCTTTCTGAGAGAAAACAGATGCAAAATAGGAATTTAAAAGTTCGGCCTTCTCAACATCCTGTCTTACCATTTCATCATTTTCATCCTGTAAAAATCCTATAGCATCTTTGACTTTTCTTTTACTTTTGACATATCCCCAAAATCCTTTATTATTGCTTTTGACATCTCTTGCAAGCCTCAATTCATTGTCAGCTTTAGATAATCTGATTTGTGCCCTGCAGGTTCTGCAGACAGCATTATATTCTTCTTTAGATATGCCTCCCTCTTTCCATTTTATAAACATTTTTTTCTTCCTTTTTAGCATGTGCTTAAGTTCTGTGTTCATCCATCCTGGCTTCCTTAAATACTTCCTATTCTTCCCTCTTTTCGGAATTGTTAACAATTGTGCTTTGAGAATTTCATTTTTCAAGATTTCCCATCCTTCCTGGACATTTTTGTCTTTAAGGATATCCAGCCATTGGATCCCTCCAATTCTCTTTCTGAAACCTTTAAAATCTGCCTTTCTGAAATCTAACCTTGACGTCTGATTCTTCACAGGTCTTCCTCCTCTAGTTATCCAAAATTCTAAAATAGCATGGTCGCTACCTCCTAGGGTCCCAGCCACTTTTACCTCCTCAACCATTTCCTCCCTGTTTATAAGGATTAGAACCAAGGTAGCAGTTCCCCTTGTTTTCTCCCCTACCTTTTGGAAGATAAAGTTGTCAGCAAGAGAGGATAAGAATTTCCTTGACCTGTTAGTTTTGCCTGAGAGAGATTCCCGACAAATGTCTGGATAGTTGAAATCTCCCATGACAACTATGTCATATTTTTTAGAGAACTTGGCCATTTGATGCATAAAGAGTTCATCCATATCTTCAGCTTGCACAGGCGGCCTGTAGTAAATGCCTACAATGGTGTCCTTTCCATTGTTCTGTCCTTGTATTCTTACCCAAACAGTTTCCACAGAACTCCCAGTCTCTGAAGCTTCAATCTCTGTGCAGATATACGCGTTTCTAACATGCAATGCGACACCTCCTCCTCGTTTATCAAGTCTGTTTCTTGCAAATAAGTTGTATCCTTCTAGTCTTGTATTCCAATCATGTGTATTGTCCCACCAAGTTTCAGTGATTCCAATGACATTGTCATGATCTCAGTGCGGGTTTGACTCGCACACGTGGGGTTAATGTTTGGAACCAGTGCTGATGACTGGCATTTCTGGGGTTAAAGGTTGTGATCCCGATGCAGGCTTACCTGCACACCTGGGGCTATGATTGTGGCCTCTCCCTGGTTCTGGGGGAGGCTTCTTATAGCCTCAGGACGCTCCCATCCCTGTCAGTTATACTCTTGCCCTTGGCATTTGTGTGGTGACCCCTGAGTGTGTTTGTGCTGTGTTCTGGTTACTTGATTCTCTGTGTATGACTCGGTCTGTTCTCTGGATATCGCTTTGGATTCTGCCTGGTACCTCCTATGTCTGTTTGGTTTTGCTCTCTGCTTGGCCCTGATTATCGGCTCTGTCTCATCCCTGGTACTGTACTGTGATCCTGTGTATGACCTTTGGCTTTGTCTGACCTCCCGTCTGTTTATTCCTCCTGTACCTTGTTTAGCACTGCTTCTGTACTCAGGACACGCGCACTGGCTCTATGAGCAAGTGTAGTGCGGTGTCTCTGACATTATAACTGACCCTTTCAGGGTTTTTTTTTTTTTGTTTTGTTTTTTTTCTGAAGAAAAAAAAAAAAAAAAGTGTGTGTTATCCTCATGGATCCCATACAAGCCTTGGCTGATCAGGTCAAGCACCTGACCCAAATGTTCCATAAGCTCAATGTGGAACAACGCACGATGGCCCATACCCAGCAACAGTTGGTGGTTACTGTGCAGGGGGCTGTCGATGCAGGGGCTTCTGGTTCTGGGGGTAGGGATGTGTCATTAGCGTCCCCCGAATCTCCGGTCAAATTACCAGACCTTTTCTCAGGGGATAAAAAGGAGTTCAGGTCTTTCAGAGAAGGAGGCAAGCTTTTTTTTTCTCTAAGGCCCCGCTCCTCCGGGGATGAGTTCCAGAGGATGGGGGTCATTATTTCCCTACTTTGGGGGGCTCCGCAAGCATGGGCTTTCTCTCTGTCTTCCTCTGCTCCTGAACGTATGTCAGTGAACGCATTCTTTGAGGCCCTCGGGCACATTTATGATGAACCTGACCGAGTGCGATTGGCAGAGGACATGGTGATGAGTGTCTGTCAGGGGAAACACACAGCTGAGTGGTTTTGTTCTGAGTTCCGCCGCTGGGCGACAGAGGTCTCTTGGAGCGACGCCGCACTCCAAGGACTCTTTCGCAGAGGCTTGTCCGAGTGGCTGCAGGATGCCTTGGCGTTACATCCCCCACCTAACTCTCTCGAGGAAGCCATGACCCAGGCCGTCCGGATGGACCGCAGGCTGCGGGCCAGAGGGGTGATGCAGGTGGATACTCCATTATTCCCCAGTGGAAAAGAGACTGCCCCTGTGCCCATGGATGTAGGCGCCCTCTCCCTGAAGGATACGGAGAGGAAACGCCGGAAGGACAAGCAGTTATGCTTTTACTGCGGTAAAACGGGACATTGGAAAAGGGAGTGCCCGAATTGCCCGTCTTCAAACCCGGTCGGCGGGAAACGACTAGGTCTGGGTAGTCAACGGGGAGGCTGCTCAGACCCTCAGGTACCATTTTCCTCGTTTTCTAAAGTAGTACTGCCTGTGGAACTGTTTGTGGATGGTAGTTCTTTTTCCTCTACAGCCTTTGTGGACTGCGGATCATCTATTAATCTTATTGACTCCCAATTGGTCACACACTGCAAGATAGGGACAGTTAGGCTCAAGGTTCCGATCAAGGTGATGGCCATTGACTCATCTCCCCTCACTAAGGAGGGAATTTGCTTTATGTCTGATGTGTTTTCGCTCAGAGTGGGCGCTACTCATGTGGAAAACATAAGTTGTTTTGTGCTGGACAATCTACCTGCAGGGTTGGTGTTGGGCATGCCCTGGTTACAACACCATAACCCAGTTATTAACTGGAAAACAGGGGAGATTGTACAATGGGGGTTTAATGATTTTGAGTTATATGATAAAGCCGCACTGCTGGTTGAACCTGTTAAATCTGTGTCTGTATCATCTGTCGAGCTGGAAGGTATTCCGGAATGCCTGAAGGACTTCGAAGATGTATTCTCCGAAAGCGAGGCCGAGACGTTACCGCCACATAGACCCTTTGACTGCGCTATTGAGCTGGTCCCGGGGGCTAAATTACCCAAAGCCCGTCTATTTAATTTGTCCGGTCCTGAGCGCTTGGCTATGAAGGAGTACATTACTGAAAGTCTGCGCAAAGGACACATACGTCCTTCAGACTCACCTGTGGCGGCAGGTTTCTTTTTTGTAAAGAAAAAAGATGGCGGGTTACGTCCCTGTCTCGACTTCCGGGAGCTTAATCAAATTACTGTACGGAATACGTACCCCCTTCCGTTGATTCCCGATTTATGTAACCAACTATCAGGGGCAAAGTGGTTTTCTAAACTGGACCTTCGGGGGGCATATAATTTGATAAGGGTCCGAGAGGGGGATGAATGGAAAACCGCGTTCCTCACGACCGAGGGACTATTTGAAAATTTAGTCATGCCGTTTGGTCTTACCAACGCCCCTGCCATATTTCAGAATTTCATCAACGTGGTATTCTCGGATCTCATTGGTCGTTTTGTCGTTATCTACTTAGATGATATTTTGATATATTCCCCCGACAAGTATTCTCGTTTGGAACATGTACGAACTGTGCTCCAAAGGCTGAGAGAAAATCATTTGTATGCCAAATTGGAAAAATGTGTATTCTGTGTACAAGAGTTGTCCTTTTTGGGGTTAATTGTATCCGGTGAGGGTTTTCGCATGGTCCCCAAGAAGGTGCAGGCCATTGCGGATTGGGTGCACCCCCGAGATCTTAAGGGTCTTCAGCGCTTCTTGGGGTTCGCCAATTATTACCGCAAATTTATCCGGGGGTTTTCGCAAGTGGTCAAACCTCTCACGGATCTAACATGCAAAGGTGCGGATGTGAGAAATTGGTCCTCGCTCGCAAAAGCGGCCTTTGCGATGCTGAAAAAATGTTTTATGTCTGCTCCTGTGTTAGTGCAGCCAGATCCGTCCAAACCATTAGTCGTGGAAGTGGATGCCTCTGAGGTGGGGGTGGGGGCGGTGTTGTCCCAAGGGCCTGCCACTCTAACCAACCTCAGGCCATGTGCTTTCTTTTCCAAGAAGTTCTCTGCTGCGGAAAGAAATTACGACGTAGGCAATAGAGAGCTTCTTGCGGTCAAATTGGCGTTTGAAGAATGGAGGCACTTTTTGGAGGGGGCCAGTCACCCGGTTACGGTGATCACGGATCACAAAAATTTGTCGTACATTGAGTCTGCTAAAAGACTAACGCCCAGACAAGCCCGTTGGTCACTTTTTTTTTCCCGTTTTCAGTTTACAATTACATTTCGTCCAGGGTCTAAGAATGTCGAGGCTGACGCCTTATCACGCAGTTTTCAGCCGGTGTCGCCCCCTGAGCCATCGTCCTCCATTCTTCACCCTGGGGTTGTGATAGCAGAGGTCTCATCTGAATTGGAACGGGAGATTCAGGGGGCCCAGTCGCAGGCCTCGGCGGCCAAGCCGGAGGGGAAGTTGTTTGTCCCAGAGCAACTTCGCCTGAAACTCTTGCAGGAGTTCCATGAATCCAAGCTGAGTGCTCACCCTGGTATTTCAGCCACACGTCTGGCGGTGGCTAGGATCTTTTGGTGGCCTACCCTTGGTTCAGACATAAAAAAATTCATTGCTGGTTGTGGGGTCTGCGCTCGTTCTAAAAGCTCTCATAGCCGGCCGGCAGGGGAGCTGATACCCTTGGCAGTGCCCGAAAGGCCATGGACTCACTTATCCATGGATTTTGTTACCAATCTCCCTCCATCTAAGGGTAATACAGTGGTATGGGTAGTGGTGGACAGGTTTTCTAAGCAGGCTCATTTCGTACCCCTGTCCGCACTACCGTCAGCTGAGAAGTTGTCCAGGTTGTTTGTGCAGCATGTGATCCGGTTGCATGGGGTACCCCTGAATGTGGTGTCTGATCGTGGTGTGCAGTTTGTGGCTAAGTTTTGGCGTGCTTTCTGCAAAAAATTAGGTATGTCTCTGTCCTTTTCGTCTGCATACCATTCTGAGAGCAATGGGCAGACGGAGCGCACTAACCAGTCCCTGGAACAGATCCTCAGGTGTCTAACCTCTGCTAGACAGAGTGACTGGTGCGATGCACTGCCGTTAGCTGAATTTGCCTTCAATAGTCGGGTGAGTCAATCCACTGGTAGGTCCCCTTTCTTGATTAACTATGGGTTCAGTCCTCATTTCGGTGAGTTTTCTCATCTGGATTCGGGGTGCCCCGGGGCTGAGGACTCTGTTCAGCGGTTAAAAAATACATGGGCAGAAGTCCAGCGGCGTATATCCAGGTCTCAAGACAGGTATAAGTATTTCGCGGACAGGAAACGAACACCTGGTCCCATGTTTCGGGTGGGAGAGAAAGTTTGGCTCTCCACGCGAAACATTAAGTTAAAGATTCCGTCAGCCAAATTAGGACCCAAATTCATTGGCCCGTACAAGATTGTGGAAAAAATCAATCCAGTGGCGTATAGGCTGTGCCTTCCACCCTCTTTCAAGATCCCTAACGTCTTCCACAAATCTCTACTGAAACCTTTTGAAGCAGTCCGGGGAGACTCCGAGTCTGCTGCTTCTCCTGTTTTGGTCGAGGGGCAGGTGGAGTACGAGGTTGGTCATATCGTAGATTCCAGGTTGGTACGGTGGTCGGTACAGTACCTGGTTCATTGGAAGGGGTATGGACCGGAGGACAGGTCCTGGGTACCGGCCCGGTTGATGCATGCTGATCGCCTGGTACGGGCTTTCCATGCTAAGTACCCGGGCAAGCCTGGGGGTCCAGAGGCCCCCCGTTGAGAGGGGGGTACTGTCATGATCTCAGTGCGGGTTTGACTCGCACACGTGGGGTTAATGTTTGGAACCAGTGCTGATGACTGGCATTTCTGGGGTTAAAGGTTGTGATCCCGATGCAGGCTTACCTGCACACCTGGGGCTATGATTGTGGCCTCTCCCTGGTTCTGGGGGAGGCTTCTTATAGCCTCAGGACGCTCCCATCCCTGTCAGTTATACTCTTGCCCTTGGCATTTGTGTGGTGACCCCTGAGTGTGTTTGTGCTGTGTTCTGGTTACTTGATTCTCTGTGTATGACTCGGTCTGTTCTCTGGATATCGCTTTGGATTCTGCCTGGTACCTCCTATGTCTGTTTGGTTTTGATCTCTGCTTGGCCCTGATTATCGGCTCTGTCTCATCCCTGGTACTGTACTGTGATCCTGTGTATGACCTTTGGCTTTGTCTGACCTCCCGTCTGTTTATTCCTCCTGTACCTTGTTTAGCACTGCTTCTGTACTCAGGACATGCGCACTGGCTCTATGAGCAAGTGTAGTGCGGTGTCTCTGACAGACATCATATTTCTTTTCCTGTGTTAGTAGTTCCAATTCTCCTTGTTTGTTGCCCATGCTTTGTGCATTAGTATAGAAACATTTTAGTTTGTGATTGGTTTCTCTTTCTCCAATATTTGTATTAATTAGATTCTTTTGTCTTTGTTCTTCCTTTCCACTTCTAATAGCAGAGTTCTCAATAGAATTTGTCAGGTGTATGGCTTTTTCTGGTCTTTTGCTTCCCTTCCCATGTTGTTCTAGTTTAAAGCTCTCCTTACAAGTGTAGCAAGGCAACTTCCAAATACATGTTTTCCAGTCTTCGTAAGGTACACCCCATCTCTAGTAAGTAGTCCATCGTAAAGGTAATTCACTCCGTGATCCATAAATCCAAATCGTTGCTGACGGCACCATCGACGTAGCCAGTTGTTCACCTGCAGAATCTTATTCCACCTCTTTGTTCCATGGCCATCCACTGGGAGGATGGAAGAGAAGACCACCTGCGCTCCCAGTTCTTTCACTTTCTTGCCTAAGTCTTCAAAGTCTCTGCAAATGGTTTCCAGGTCGTTTCTTGCGGTGTCATTTGTCCCCACATGTAGTAGCAGGAATGGGTAGTCATCTGTAGGTCTGAAGAGTCCTGATATCCTGTCAGACACATCTTTAATTTTTGCACCTGGAAGACAGCACATTTCTCTTGAAGTTATATCCGGTCTGCAGATAGCGACCTCTGTTCCTCTCAACAGGGAATCTCCCATGACCACCACACTCCGTTTCTTCTTCACAATGTTTTTTCTTTCTCCATCCAGGAGGACTCTGAAGGCGTACAAGGTTGCTGTTTGTGGGCAAAGTCTTATCCTGATGTATATCTTCATCGTTTTTCTGCGTGAGAGCTTGGTACTGGTTCCTGAGAAGTATGAGTGCTGACTGCCTCCTGATCCTCCTGCTTCTCTGGGTCACATGTTTCCATTCCTCAGTTTCTTCAGGTGCACTTTGAATTTCTTCTCTTTCTGTAACATGAAGAGATAATTCTGCTCTGTCTAAGAAATCTTCACCTTCCTTAATGATCTTCAACGTAGCTAACCTCTCTTTGAGATTTTGCAACTTTTCCTCCAACAGAGACACAAGCTTGCATTTGTGGCATGTGAAGTTTGGCTTTTCCACTGGTAAGTCTGTGAACATGTAGCAAGAATTGCAGCTCACCAAATGGCTCCTGGCCTCTTCCATATTGAGAAGTTCGCGGGGACTCTTCACTTATCCCAGAAGGCACTGGGAATATCCAAATGATCTCCTCAAGACTCTTCCCCTGGTTTTCCGATTTCCTCTTTTCAGCTGCAACGGCCAAAACCTAGTGATCGTTGAGCTCGCGGAGACTCTTCACTTATCCCAGAAGGCACTGGGAATATGCAAATGATCTCCTCAAGACCTGGTTTTCCGATTTCCTCTTTTCAGCTGCAACAGCCAAAACCTAGTTGTCACGGGGGCTTAGTTCAACTAAGGCTGAAATACCCGGGGCCCCTGTGGTGTCCCTTTTACTAGGGGAAACCCTGTCTGACCCTCAACCCAGGGTTTTTGCTGAAGGTGCAAATGCCTGAGCCTCCGACCTTTCCTTATCTCCTGCTCAGCCCTGCACTTAACCCTCCACCCTCCACCCAGTGAGGAGTCACACCACCAAAGCTCCCACACAAATAATGACAGACAGGGAGAACTTAAACTGCACTGCGCCGCACACACACAGGAATAAACAGTAATGTGAACAGGGCACAACTAAACACAAATATGGGAAGGAGAAAGGATAACGACGGATCATACGACACCAGATATGAATCTCTCTCTCTTGAACACCTCCACTCCAGACCGGAACCACTTGGTATGAAACACAAGCTATAATCGGCGACGCCCATATGCCAGTATGACTATTTAAAGACCGTGGGCGTGACTAACCTTCCAACCTGGTCTCCAGCAGGATTAACCCCCGAGAGCCTGAAGATCAAACCGGCGCCACTGAGGCTATAGTGGCTGGAGGTGGAACTACCTCTGCCTGCCGGATGCTGTGGTGTGAACAGCGTCCGACATGACAGTACCCCGTCTTCTACGAGGGACCCCAGGGCTCTCAAGACTCATAGGACCCGGCTTGTCCGGATGACGACGGTGAAAAGAACTGACCAGCCGATCCGCATGTATGTCTGAGGCTGGAACCCAAGACCTCTCCTCTGGACCATACCCCCGCCAGTGCACCAAATACTGAAGAGTACGGCGTACTACTCGAGAGTCCACCACCTTGGCGACCTCGAACTCTAACTCGCCATCCACCATGACTGGAGGTGGCATCGGCGTCGTGTCCACCAAGCCTACCACCTTTTTCAATAAAGCCCTGTGAAAAACGTTATGTATTCTGTACACCGCAGGAAGTTCCAACCGATAAGCCACTGGGTTAATGATGGCAGAAATCCTAAAAGGCCCAATAAACCTTGGACCCAGTTTTAAAGATGGGATTTTGAGTTTTATGTTCTTCGTAGCTAACCACACCCATTCACCCACACACAGGTCGGGACCTGGCACGCGTCTACTGTCAGCCACCCGTTTGTACCTGGCACTCATGCTCAACAAACGCTGTTTCACCCACCTCCAGACTGATGACAATTGGGCTCCTAGCTGATCCTCCTCCGGGACACCCCCGGAGTCACCCTGACGTAAGGTACAAAACTGAGGATGTTGACCGTACACACAAAAGAATGGAGACTCTCCTGATGACTCTTGGCGGTGATTATTTAATGCGAATTCGGCCAGAGGAAGGAAAGTAGACCACTCCTCCTGGTTGTCGGACACAAAGCATCGTAAATACTGTTCTAGATTTTGGTTCATGCGCTCAGTTTGTCCATTAGACTGTGGATGAAACGCCGATGAATGTGACAACTTGATCCCCAACCTAGAGCAAAAAGCTTTCCAAAACCTCGCCACAAATTGCGTACCCCTATCAGATACTATGTCAGACGGTACTCCGTGGAGTCTGACCACCTCCTTCACAAATACCTGAGCCAACGTCTTAGCATTGGGCAAAGAGGACAACGCCACAAAATGCGCCATCTTTGAAAAACGGTCAACCACCACCAGGATGACCGTGTTCCCTGCCGAGGCTGGCAAGTCAGTGATAAAATCCATGGAGATTTCTGTCCATGGCCTATTGGGTACCCCCAGAGGCTGTAGCGTGCCAGCAGGACGGGTTCGGGGTGACTTAGCCCTAGCGCACGTGATGCAAGCTGCCACGTACGAGACCACGTCCTGCCGGATTTTGGGCCACCAGAAACGACGCGATACCAGCTCTAAGGTGCCCTTCACCCCTGGGTGACCAGCCAGTACCGAATCGTGGTGTTCCTTCAACACCTTAGGCCGAAGATGCAGGGGTACAAATGATTTGTTGGCGGGAAGTCCTGGTGGTACCTCCTCTTGGGCCTCGGCAATCTCCGCCTCTACCTCAGTCGTGAGAGCCGAGACCACTACCCCTTTCTGGAGGATGGGTACCGGCTCTTCCCGAGGTTCTCCCCCCGGAAAACACCTAGACAAAGCATCCGCCTTGGTGTTTTTAGCCCCGGGACGGTACGTCACAAGAAAATTGAAACGAGTAAAAAACAATGCCCAGCGAGCCTGCCTAGGAGACAGACGCTTGGCCGACTCCAGGTAGAGCAGATTCTTATGGTCGGTGATAACTGTGACCTGGTGAGCCGCCCCCTCCAAGAAGTGTCGCCATTCCTCAAAAGCCAGTTTGATGGCCAACAACTCCCTGTTGCCGATATCATAATTCCGTTCGGCCGGCGACAGCTTCTTGGAAAAGTAGGCGCATGGATGCATCTCGCTCAAGGACGAGCCTTGAGACAGTACTGCCCCCACTCCCACCTCCGACGCATCAACCTCTACCACAAAAGGTTTCGACACGTCTGGTTGCACCAGAATGGGGGCTGAAGCAAAACTATTCTTCAGACGCTCAAATGCACGTATAGCCACCTCAGGCCAGTTCGCCAGATCGGCACCCTTCTTTGTCATGTCCGTGAGCGGTTTGGCGACAGTCGAAAAGTGTTTTATAAATTTCCTATAATAATTCGCAAACCCAAGGAACCGCTGGAGTGCTTTCAGACTCTCCGGCCTCTCCCATTGCAACACCGCTTGCACCTTAGCGGTGTCCATTTTAAAACCGGCTGCGGACACAATATATCCCAAAAAGGGCAACTCCTGGACAAAAAATAAACATTTTTCCAGCTTAGCATAGAGCTGGTTCTCCCGGAGCAACTGTAACACCTGCCTAACATGCTCCAAATGAGTGTCCCGATCGCTAGAATAAATGAGGATATCATCCAGGTATACAATCACAAATCTCCCCAGGACATGAGCAAATACATCATTAATAAAATGTTGGAAAACGGCAGGCGCGGTGGTCAACCCAAACAGCATAACCAGACTCTCAAAATGACCCTCAGGAGTGTTAAACGCCGTCTTCCACTCATCCCCCTGACGGACCCTTATGAGGTTATACGCCCCCCTGAGGTCCAGCTTGGAAAACCATTTCGCCCCCGCTACCTGGTTGAACAAATCCGGGATCAACGGCATTGGGTAGGGATCACGGATAGTAATCTGGTTTAACTCTCGGAAATCCAGACACGGGCGTAACCCCCCATCTTTCTTCTTAATGAAGAAAAACCCCGCGGCTACAGGCGAGGACGAAGGCCGGATGTGACCTTTGCTCAGACTCTCCGCGATGTAGTCTTTCAGAGCTTGTCTCTCAGGACCAGAAATATTAAACATCCTGGCCTTAGGTAATTTGGCCCCGGGTTTTAACCTAATAGCACAGTCATAGGCTCTATGTGGAGGCAGTTCTGAGCAACCCTTCTCAGAGAAAACATCCGCGAAATCCTGCAAAGCCTCCGGCAGGCTGGGCGTCACGGCGGACACACATGTGGCCAAGCAATTGTCTTGGCAGAAACCACTCCATTGTACTATGTCCTGAGTTTTCCAATCAATTACCGGGTTGTGCCTGGACAGCCATGGAAAACCCAGGACCATTTGAGCTGGGAGATTACGGAGGACCCTACATGTAACCGACTCAGAATGTAGGACCCCAATGTGGAGTTTCACCTCTGCCACAAACTCAGTAATCTCCCCTTGAGGGAGGGGAACAGCATTAATGGTCACCACCTGTATGGGGTGAGGAAGTTTTTCGATCTTAAACCCGGCGGTGTGTGCAAACTCCTCATCTATGAGATTGGTGGCGGAACCGCTATCCACAAACACTGATATAGGTAGCTCTCTGCCGGCAATAATAACCTTGGCAGGGAGCATACATTGAGATACCATCATGGAGGATATGCATACGCTCAGTTGGGTCTCCTCCATACCCTCTGAGCTTAACAGTTTTCCGCCGGTGTGACCCTCTTAGTTAGTACCGGGCAAACGTTAACATAATGACCTCCTTTACCACAGTAGTAACATGCTCCGGGCTTCCGGAATCCCGGAGCGCGAGGCTGAACCTGTGCCACGCCAGCAATCTGCATAGGTTCAGGAGACTCATCTACTTCAACCACACCTGCACCTCTGTTTTCCCCCAGAGGTAGCGTCTCCTGTGCCCCCTGACGAAAACGGCGATCAATACGTATCACCAAACTCATGGCAGACTCCAATGATGCCGGAGTCTCATACATCAGGAGGGCTTGTTTCACCCTCCCTGATACCCCATGAATAAACTGGCTCCGCAGTGCTGGGTCATTCCACTGTGTGTCTACAGCCCAGCGGCGAAATTCCGAACAATAGTCTTCTGCCAAGCGCTCCCCCTGGCGGAGGGCGCGGATTTTAGATTCCGCTAGAGCCAGTCGGTCAGGGTCATCGTAAATGAGCCCGAGGGCAGAAAAAACATTATCGACCGAATGAAATGTAGCAGAGTCAGCTGGTAAGGAAAATGCCCATGCTTGGGGGTCACCACTCAGTAATGACAACACCAGCCCTACTCGCTGGGCCTCATTACCTGAGGATATTGGCCGCATGCGGAAGTATAATTTGCAGGCCTCCCGAAATACGACAAATTTGCTGCGATCGCCTGAAAATCGTTCTGGCAGCGGAAACTTCGGCTCTGCACCGATACCTGCAGATGCCGTTTGCACCTTTGCTACTACCAGGCCCTGCTGCTGAACTGCCCCTTTCAACTCGGAGACCTGTATGGACAGCGCCGCCAACTGGCGGGTTATGGAATCTAATGGATCCATGGACTCCTGAAAAAATGTGGGCCGATTATAATGTCACGGGGGCTTAGTTCAACTAAGGCTGAAATACCCGGGGCCCCTGTGGTGTCCCTTTTGCTAGGGGAAACCCTGTCTGACCCTCAACCCAGGGTTTTTGCTGAAGGTGCAAATGCCTGAGCCTCCGACCTTTCCTTATCTCCTGCTCAGCCCTGCACTTAACCCTCCACCCTCCACCCAGTGAGGAGTCACACCACCAAAGCTCCCACACAAATAATGACAGACAGGGAGAACTTAAACTGCACTGCGCCGCACACACACAGGAATAAACAGTAATGTGAACAGGGCACAACTAAACACAAATATGGGAAGGAGAAAGGATAACGACGGATCATACGACACCAGATATGAATCTCTCTCTCTTGAACACCTCCACTCCAGACCGGAACCACTTGGTATGAAACACAAGCTATAATCGGCGACGCCCATATGCCAGTATGACTATTTAAAGACCGTGGGCGTGACTAACCTTCCAACCTGGTCTCCAGCAGGATTAACCCCCGAGAGCCTGAAGATCAAACCGGCGCCACTGAGGCTATAGTGGCTGGAGGTGGAACTACCTCTGCCTGCCGGATGCTGTGGTGTGAACAGCGTCCGACATGACACTAGTGATCGTTGAGCTCGCGGAGACTCTTCACTTATCCCAGAAGGCACTGGGAATATGCAAATGATCTCCTCAAGACTCTTCCCCTGGTTTTCCGATTTCCTCTTTTCAGCTGCAACGGCCAAAACCTAGTGATCGTTGAGCTCGCGGAGACTCTTCACTTATCTCAGAAGGCACTGGGAATATGCAAATGATCTCCTCAAGACTCTTCCCCTGGTTTTCCGATTTCCTCTTTTCAGCTGCAACGGCCAAAACCTAGTGATCGTTGAGCTCGCGGAGACTCTTCACTTATCTCAGAAGGCACTGGGAATATGCAAATGATCTCCTCAAGACTCTTCCCCTGGTTTTGTAAGAGGAGAGAGAAATTATTATCCTTGAGGCCCCCCAATGCCTCCGCCATTCCCCAGTCCATCCTGATCAGTCCCATGGCCGGCATCATCTTCCTGGAAAAGAAAAATGCGCATGGTGAGATCTGCCGGCCGGTGCCCTGCAACAATAGGACATTTTTCCTATTAGTTCCTTTCAATCACTGTGGTAGACCCTATATTTTAGTTTTAGAGTTGGGGTTTGGGGCTATGTTAGGGTTAGGGTTAGGATTATGGTTAGGGTTAGAATTGATTTTTTTTCGAAAGTAAAAAAAAGACAATATGATGGCTGGTTTTGAGTGCAAGTGCTCGCTACTTGGGTTTGCATCGGGTGCTCAGGTGTGCAAGGAGTATCGCGGATCACTGCATTTTTTTTGGGTGTCTAACAACCACGAAACATGTGACAGCCACAATTTTCAGTGCATATCCGAGCACCCAATGCAAACTAAAGTAGCAAGCACTAGCACTCAACACTAATGAGGACACATTCAATATGACGACCTAATGTTATCAAATTCTGTGTCATACCTGTGGGTTCAAAATGCTCACTATACCCCTAGATAAAAACCTTGAGGGGTGTGGTTTCCAAAATGGGGTCACTTGTGGGGAGTTTCCACTGTTTAGGCACATCACAGGCTCTCCAAATGCAACATGGCGTGCTCTAATTAGTCCAGCCAATTTTACATTCAAAAAGTCAGTAGCGCTTCTTCCCATCTGAGCCCTGCCGTACGCCCAAACAGTAGATTTCCCCCACAAATAACGTATCGGCGTTTTCAAGAGAAATTGTACAACACATTTTGGTGTCCATTTTCTCCTATTACCATTGTGAAAGTAAAAAAAAGTTTGGATTTACAGTTTATTTAAAAAAAAAAACTAAATGTTCATTTTTTTTAGTCCACATTGATTCAGTTCCTGTGAAGCACCTGAATGGTTAATAAACTTATTACATGTAGTTTTGAGCACCTTGAGGTGTGCAGTTTTTAGAATGGTGTCACTTTTGGGTATTTTCTGTCATATAGACCCCTCAAAGTGACTTCAAATGTGAGGTGGTCCCTAAAAAAATAATTTTGTAAATTTTGATGGAAACATCAGAAATTGCTGGCAACTTTTAACCCTTATAACTTCCTAACTAAAAAAAAATTCTGTTTCCAAAATTGAACTAATGTAAAGTAGACATGTGGGAATTGTTATTTATTAACTATTTTGTGTGACATGACTTTCTGATATAAGGGCATAAGAATTAAAAGTTTGAAAATTTTGAAATTTTCAAAATTTTCACCACTTTTATTTTTTTCACAAAAAAGTTATATCGAAAAAATTTTACCACTATCATGAAGTACAATATGTCACAAAATAACAGTCTCAGATTCAGTGGGATCCGTTGAAGCTTTCCATAGTTGTAACCACATAAATTGACACTGGTCAGAATTATAAAATTTGGCTCATCCATTAAGGTCAAAATTGGCTCGGTCACTAAGGCGTTAAGTGACCAAACGAGTAGATGATCAGTGGTTGTTTAGTGCCACCGGTCGGTTCATGTAAATGATTCTTTACTCCACAAGCCTTTACTATATACATATGTATACATATTCTGACACAATAGAAATAATGGCTCTTAGCAGAAGGTATTAAATTGTGAATTTGAGTCTGGTTATATGGGCAGAGATTGGTCTCATTGACTGATAGCATTGTACATACTGTATAAACACTAGGAATTTCTGCGAATTTCTACCTGACCTGACCTCAGTCCTTCTCCTATTGTTTGCACATTAGATCACAGTCTCATTTATGCTCAATATTAATTTAAAGAATAAATGTTTTGCAAACAGCACAAGATACTTATCGTATAAATACTCTACAGTATAATCCTTTATGTATGCATTTCATATGTATAAATTCGGATTATATAGTAAAATGATATAATTTCAGTAGATTCCAGAAATGTTTTGTATGCTTGTCCTGAAGTCCACATTGAATTTAGCCACCCATGTATGTTGCAAAAAAAACCCTGTTTGGGAGAGAAGAACAGACAATTCGCGGCGCTCTGAGTGCGTAAACACAATATTGTAGTCTTTAAAGGGTGCACAACTATTAGGATTTGTACTGTGTTTTTATGATACCTGATGAAGGATATACACTGTATCCGAAACGCGTTGTATCTCTTTTTTAACCTATGAAATAAAAAAATATGGAATATCATCTTTGGATGTGAGTCCTGGGAAGCGCTGCCGTTTATGGGCTGGATGTGTTTTTCTTGATATACCCATGTATGTTGGTGAGTGTGACTGGTGCTATATATATTTTTATGTGAACTAGTGATACAACAATTGACAAAATATGAAGCCAGGTAACCCGAAGAGTCTGACCTTTTCCAGAAGAATTTGGGGTAATCGTCTGGTTTCCCAAACATTTGTTGGAATGAGCTTCCTCAAGTGAAAGATCATCCTTGAGCCATCGTACACTAGAAAATTGCCTTCTGTGTAATTTTCAGATACAGATAAATCTTTTTAACATGAACAGATAAAAAATTTCATGGAAGAATGTTGTTCTGAAGGGATGATCTTTCCCGAGAAGGTGACCAGTATGTATGCTTGGTACGACTGAAAATCTGGTTTAGTTACAAGATGGTCTTCTGAAAAAGATGACAATGGAAGAGGATTTTACAAGAGAGGATTTGTGCAATAATGTAGAAGGAAATCCAAAAACCAATTCAATGTGTTACAGAACAAATATGTCTTTAAATATCAGTGGTCACCAGGAATAATTATAAGCACAATAAGACGGACGATGATCGTATCACAGTGCTCGGACTGGCCGTTGGCTCTCCTGACTCGAGAGTGACCGCATGTATTTCTATGCAGCTATCACGCTCGAGTCAGGAGAGACTACGGCCAGTCCGAGCATGGTGACGCTATCATCGTCTGTTATACGGCAGTCAGATTGTGCCTGCAGGGCAATTTTTCATCATATTACTATCCTCACTTCATTGCTCACAAAGTTGTGTATCACTTTAAGACCATAGTGATATAAATGCTGCTATTGTAGTTTCTTTGTTTTAAAGAGAATCTGAAAATAGTATTTGCTCTGTATGTAGGATTTTATAAAGCAGGAGGAGCTGATCAGATAAGCATTTTTGTCAGAAAAGTAAAACATTTAGTTCATTGATATCCCTGAAGTCGCGTGGCGTGAGTCAAATGGGCGGTCCTATTCAGTGATTGACAGTCTTCCCTATATGACTGTTATTGCAGATATAGCTGTTAATTGCTGAGTAGGGCCGCCCACTAAACTCACATGGCGCCCACTGCACTCATGGCTATAAACAACAGTGGTTTCAATGAGTAAATTAAAACTTATACTGAAATTTTTCCAGCAAATCTATACATGATTCTACTCTCTTTTTCAATACCATGCTGTCCACAGATTGGACTGTATGTGCAACATGACATGCTCCCAGTAAAGTTGAAAGAAGACACAATACATTTAGTTTAACCTATGCCGTGATCTAAAGCTTGGTAATGACTCCATGAAGCAAATGCTCGTTTCCTCAAATTAGAGGAAAAAATCCTTCCCAGTGCTATACAGGATAATCAAGCTACCTTCCTGGATCAATGTCACGTCACAAAATCTAGTTCCTATAAGCTGTAAAATTGTATTTTTCAAGAAAGGCATCCAAGCCCTCCTTGTTCTTTAGTGAATCAGCCATTACTGACATGTATAATAAAGTGATTATGAATGATTAAACCTTCTTTCTCCTAGACGTAGAGGATGCCCCCTTGTCACAGTCACAGGCCTAGGAGTAAGAAGATCATTAGAAAGATCTATGTACTGCCCCTTCATACATTTGTACAATTTAATAAGATCACCCCTAAGTCTTTGTTTTTCCAAACTGTATGACCCCAAGTTTGATAACCTTTCTTAGTCCACCCATTCCCTTACTAAACTTGGTCGCTCTTCTTTGCACCCGGTAAAGTTCAACTAGGTCCTTCTTATAAAATGGTACCCACTAGTGTATGCAGTATTCCACGTGTGGCCGCACTACTGGCTTGTATTAAGGCAGATCTATGTTCTTGTCCTGAGCATCGAGGCCTCTCTTAATGCATCCCATGATTTTTTTGTGCCTGGGCAGCAGCTGTCTAAGTCATTTTCAGAGGCAGATTTACCTAGTGTTTTGAAATTTAGTACATAATTGTACATTTTAACTATTGATGATCATTCACTCCCCAATATCCTGTACATTGTAAGCCTGTGAGGGCAGGGTCTTCTACCTTTTGTACCAGCTTGTCGCTGTTAGTTTGTAGTTTATTTACTGTACTTTATATATGTATTGCGGTATATGCATGTAAAACGCCTTCACATGCGCAGCACCATGGAATCATTGGTGACTTATTAATAATAATAATCCTCCTCCTCATCATCATCATATATTAAAAAAAAGTCTTTGTTCTTGTTTTTGGTGATTAGAAGCATATTGCAGGTCCACAACATTATAGATTTAACAGAATTGTAATTTATTTTAGTCTCGGTTAGATAACTCCTTTTGGGTATGTGTACATGATTTCTTTTTCAGGCGGATACACTTTGTTACCCACCTGAAAAAGCGCTAAAAAATTGCTATAAAGAATGCACATATGCACTGCAATGGAAAAACAACTTTCCGTCCATATGTTTAGTCTGATGAGCTTCTTTTAACCCCTTCAGGTTTCTAAACCTGTGAAGTTGTTAAAAGAAGTGACCAGACAGGCTTCCGCTTGGACACCGCTTACTATTACAGAGATATGAGTCAGAAAAATGTCGCCGCAAAAGAAAACGCAAAGGACGTAAAAACGATTCTTCAGGGAAAACAGCTGTAGAGTCGGTGGGCCGAGCTGGGGAGTGGTCCCTCTTCTTACCACGCAGAGATGTAACAGAGACACGAGGGAGGCAAATATCGGGTACAACAGGTCCAAGTTTATTCTCTCTCGCCGTCCGCCTGACGGCCTCACAATACACCGTTTCTTGCTTCCAGGCCCTCCGACAACAGGCCACGTTTCACACACCGTACTCTTTACCAAGGACGTACATGTACGCACCATCCCTTTTTCACGCTGTGATGCTCTGACAGCTCCGTCACTGTGGCCGCCCTAGGCTTGTGCACCAACAGTGCTTTACTGGTCAAACGTCGTCTTTAGTACGGTATGTCTCTCACAATGTCTCATCTATTCTGCGGTACTTCGTGTCAGGACCACCCCCCTGACGTTCTCTCTCCTCAGTCCCCCTGGTTGGGTTTTCCTCACAGTGCCACAACTGTCACAGTGTCCTCGTCACTTGAGCTCCCCCTGGGGACTGGAACTTTCTGGAACCCTCCTGTCAAATTTATATCATTCCCGATTCCCTGTAACTCCACCCCCCATGACCAACGGTTTCCTAAGCCCTAAGCTGATGTCAAGTCCTTTGCTCACACTCCTCCCTGCCCTCTAATGGTCATCCCAAGGTACTGCACGTCCACTACACTTTCTCAGCTGTTTCCCCACTGTAGTAACTGACACCTGTCTAAACTGTGCAAACCTTCCTTTCTCTATTCTGACAAGTCTGTCCATCCGTCAGGTCTCCTTCCCTACACAGCACTGGAATTTTCCTGAAGCTTCTTCTCTATGACATACTAGGCAGGCTAGTTTTAAAGATGTCAAGTGCACATACTCTAAAAATCCCAAAATGTTGATCAATTATTGACATTTTTGGTAGCAAGATCAAACTACTCTGCATGCCTCTGAAAAGTTTTCTTTTCAACTCGCAGACAATACGTGGTTAGCGGCATTAGTGCTCCACAGAATATATATTGTATATATGAAAGTGCCAGCATGGCAATAAGTTAAATCAGATTCAGCTGATCTTTAGCTCCTATAAAACTTTGCTATCCTCCAAGTTATTTCCAGTATGCTTTTAACCATCTATTAATTTTAGAGATAAAACACCTCTCCTCATGCCTAGGTTTGCTCTCCTAGCTGAAGGTATTCTGGTTGTGTATCTCTGATTTATGCCCAGTGTACAAAGGTGTACTTGTCTGTCCTAATTAAAATGATTCATTAGTGCTGTTCTTTCTCTGGAGTGTGTAAGAGACATTGACTTTACCCTTCTAGCAGTCTGAGTGTTACCAAGCATTGTCTGTTTATACAAGGAATTATGCTTGTGTCATCTAAACTCAGACAGCAGCCATATGTTACTGGCAATCCATCATGAACATGTTCACCATATAAACAGATCACTGCAGTCTTCTCCAGAACAAGAATATGAATGTCCAAGACTTTGAGGACAGGAGTAGATTTCACCATAATATAAATTATTTCTTGGGTCTTTTTAGACTCTACTGTTATAGGAGTGGCCCGTAACCTAAAATGTAGTAAAAAGTGTAGGGTGCTGTGTAATAAAGCCAATTACAAAACTGGTAAAGGTGTGAAGGTAGTTAAATAGGACATTTTAGGTACGGGACCACCTCTTTACGTAATTTTTTTTTTCAAACGTTAAGAAAGCATGGGTAATAGGTGTTAAGGACAGCTCAGTTAGAAAAGGTAAGGAGCAGTTGAGACGTTGAGAAATGTAGGTAATCTCAAACTTAATTTGTCCTTACAATGATGGCTGGAGGATACAAGAAAATGACATCCATTTTCTAGCATCTTTATATGTGATCATTTAGATGAAAGAATACAAGATGAAGAATCTTTTTATTTGTCTTGTCCTGGTTATAAAATATGATAACTTGGCTGTGGTTTTCCTTGAAGTTAAAAATTACCAGGTAAGAAAAAAAGAGCAATAGCAGTTAGGAGTATAGGAAATGATAGATGAAAGAATCTGACTAGGACAAATGATGGGTTTTGTGTACTTTCTGATGTCATTTTTGTAATGCAATCCATTAGTCATCAAAATGTGGTACAAATCTAGAAAAACTTACAGCACTGGGATATCACAGCACAAAAAAGTGTAATTCAACACCTAACTTGACTAACTCCACCTAGCTCTATGCCATACTGAACTGGCAACAGCTAGAATACCTCCCACTCGGTATGAACAAGACCAGTTTATTTGCCAACTGATTGTCCAAGAGATGAAGGAGTGTGAACGTCTGATGAAGGAACTCTCGCCTGTGGAATGGCGAGCTAAAGGAGAGGGAGAGTGTAAGGAGAAAGACAGGGCTGCAGGTACCTGTATTGAGCCGGGTCCGGAACTGTCGAGGCTGCGTCCCCTGTTGCCAGGGGGAAGGAATAGGGGACCGGACAGGTCCCATGACCCGGAAGGATGGGGCCCGGGTAAACCAGAAGCTAAGCGAAAATCACGTGAAGTGGTAGAGCTTTCCCCACCATCAGGAAAGTTGCAACAGGGTGAGCAGCGTGCTCCACACAATGAGCGTTGATGCTGCAACGGACAGCAGCAGACAACCTCTGCTACCACTTGCTGGACAGTGAGTGAAAAGAGCGCCGCGTGCCCAGTGATAGTTAAGAGTATGCATGTGCAGGGAAGCGAGGGCTGGATACAGGACATTAAGTTGCAGTCCCCTCTGCCTGCCAGATCACAGCAGCCCACACTGGACACCGGGACTTCGACAGCTCTCTTTGCTTTAGCTGCACAGGATAATGGGCTCAGCGGGTAAAACCAGTGACCGCCCACTGCTGCCAGAAGTTGGTCCGTTTTCCTTGGGACCCCATCTCAGGACACTTCACCGGCCATTCACGATACTATGACCCCCATCGGATCACCTGCAGCTGAGGACCTTAAAGACACGATAAGTTTGATTACTGGACTGCTGTTATAATGCAATTTCTCTTTACCATTTAACTGTTTATCTCCCTGCGAGGAGTTTCTCTACTGTGTTCATTAAATTGTTAACTCATGTTTTGCCTCCCTTGCGTCACTGCATCCCGCAACTTGCTTATAATGACACACCACTTACTGATCATAGGTTGTTTGACTGACATGACCCCCAAAAGCCTCAAAATGAATGGTCTGCATCTCCAGTGTAGTGGTACGGTTACTTCACAGTTCTTCCAGCCAGCAGAGTTCCCATATATCTGGTATTCAGGGAATGTCACCTAGGTCTTTATATCCTCAAGATCAGCGAGATCAGAATCCATCCACCACAAGTACATTAGTACATTTGCATAACAATGTAAGATGAAAATTACACAAAGTGGACATTTATCACCTTCAGGCGCTTGACACCTAGGACCCTCACTGTTCATTACTATGGGGGTTCCAAGATCCCATTTCTGATTTTAAACATTCAATGGTACAGGATGCCTTCCTTTAACAAAAGAGGTGTTATTGTAACCAGCTTCTAAGTTGCAGATAGATTTATTTATTAATGTTTGTTGTGACACTTTTATGACTGCAAGTTTCCCTTTTTGATCATTCTTGAAAAGTGTCATTAAATTATAGTGCAAATAGTAATAAAATTTGTTCCCTGTTGGACATTATAGAAATAGTTATCATGTGGGATCATTTGGAGTTAGTTTTTCTTACTTTGTCTTGTCTTTTTGTGTTCGCAATTTTTTTTAGCCAAATGTATCACTGCCATACTATATATGCTGTATGTAGCACATTTAATGTTGGTACCATTTTTTCAAGAAGTAACTAGAAAAAGAAAACCACACAAAACTTTTGCAATATTTTTCAAAACTGCACCAAATTTAAAATTAAAGGACCAGATGAAAGTGGGGAAGAAACAGCAGTTATTACAATAATAATAATAATCATATATGACATATTGGAAATTATTTAGAGTAGTCAGGAAAAACTTAATAAATGTAACCTCATATTCAGCGATAGTTTTACACTGGGTTTTACATCACCTAGTGAGTAGAGTGAATTTGGGAACTTTTTTTTACTTTTTAAAATGCCTGAATTGATAGATTCCAATGAAAAATAGCTGTTTTTAGATAAGAAATATATCATATATAAAGATAAAAAATAAATATAAACACATACAATATATCTAAAAAACACACTCAGTCATGACTCAAGTATACGGTAACTACCATACCAAAACATGTCGGCTTGATCAGTTATATTCTTACGTTCTTCCTGTAATATGGAATAAATGTTTTTTTTTTAATTAAAAATTCCTTCATTGCTGGAAGGAGTTTGTGTGTTCTCCCCGTGTTTGCGTGGGTTTCCTCCGGTTTCTCCGGTTTCCTCCCACACTCCATAGACATACTGATAGGGAATCTAGATTGTGAGCCCCATCAGAGACAGTGCCGATAATGTCTGTAAAGTGCTGTGGAATTAATGGCGCTATATAAATGAGTAAAACAAATAATAAATAAATATTCTGTTTTTTCAACATTTCAAACAACTAATCCTGAAGGATATCCATGCAAAGATGGATCCTGTATAACCAACAATTCCAATTTCCCTGTGCCACATAGGGAAGATAATATCACTTATATGGGTTAGTTGTGATTTAGCTGTTAAAGATTAATCCTAGTAGACTGGTAGGGAGCTGATTTATATGAGTTTGTGAGTAAAAAAGACACAATATCTATATATATGAGTGAATATGTGTGTGTGTGTGTGTGTGTGTGTGTGTGTGTGTGTGTGTGTGTGTGTGTGTGTGTGTGTGTGTGTATCACCAACCAATCATGAAACATCCTTCATTTCACCAGAGCTGTTCAAAAGAAGCTGAGCTGTGATTGGTTGCTATGAGCAACAGTTTTCCTTGCAACCAATCACTGAGCATCTCTCATTACACCAGAGCTGGTTAAAAGTAGCTGAGCTGTGATTGGTTGCTATGAGCAAGTTTTCCCACTTGACAACACCTCAGCAGACACTGACATGGTGGGAGAAATCTAGCATCTTCAGGAACATAAGCTCCCAGCCATTGTCTGCCCCCTTGAAAGGAGCAGAGAGCACATGACAGAAATGAATCCCCCCTCCCGTGCCTATATACCCATCACACATCCTCCTTCCCATAGGCACATCTTCCCTCTTAAAGGGATCATTGGTATGGAAGTCAGAGCAAATCCATTCGGGGCTTTGGTTTTGACACCAGGCCTCTCTTAAAGGGATCCATGGTTTGGACGTTAGGACCATTCCACTCTGCTCTGTGGTTCTGATCCCAGGGTGTCTTAAAGGGATCATTGGTATGGAAGTTAGGGCAATTCCACTAAGCACTCTGGTTCTGATCCCAGGCCCCTCTTAAAGGGATCCCCGGTATGGAAGTTAGGGTAAATCCCTCAGCGCTCTGATTCTGACCCCAGTCTCTCTTAAAGGGATCATTGGTATAGAAGTTAGGGCAATTCCACTCAGCGCTCTGGTTCTGATGCCAGGCCTCTCTTAAAGGATCCCTGGTATGGAAGTAAGGACCGTTCCACTCAGCACTCTGGCTCTGACCCCAGGCTGACGGGAGGATGTTTGATATTAGGGGTAGTAGTTCGGTGGCTCTGGCTGTCGGGATGATGTGGGATATTAGGGGTAGTAGTCCGGTGGCTCTGGCTGAAGACATGATGTGGGATATTAGGGGTAGTAGTCCGGTTGCTCTGACGGAATGATGTGGGATATTAGGGGTAGTAGTCCGGTGGCTCTGATGGGATGATGTGGGATATTAGAGGTAGTTGTCCGGTGGCTCTGGCTGACGGGATGATGTGGGATATTAGGGGTAGTAGTCCGGTAGCTCTGGCTGATGGGATGATGTGGGATATTAGTAGTCCAGTGGCTCTGGCTGACAGGACGATGTGGGATATTAGGGGTAGTAGTCCAATGGCTCTGGCTGATGGGACGATGTGGGATATTAGGGGTAGTAGTCCGGTGGCTCTGACGGGATGATGTGGGATATTATAGTGAATGTGGCTATGCGGAGTGGATGGGGCTACACACTCAGCTTTATATATATAGATATAATCATTATAATTTGTTATAACCAACCGTAGTTAGTTACTATGCCCGGGCAGCGCCGGGCTCTTCAGCTAGTTCAATAATAAATGTGAAAAGAGAAAAAAAACACCTTAAAAGTAGCAAAATGCTATAAAAAATGAATAATATATTGCCCAATATTTGGGGGTAAAAGCGTAGAATTACATTGGTAAATTAGTCTGTGGGCCATGAGCTGATATAACCAGCAGAGCATTTTGTTGATTTGTTTTTACGTCAGTTTCATAGACAATAGATGTAGTGACAAAGGGCCAGCGGTACGACCATCTCATTCAAAGGCCCAATCCTGCATGACACACGTGATAATAACCATCGGAGTCAAAATAATTAACAGTTATCGCCTATGCTGTGGATGGGTGATACATATACAGTGCCTACAAGTAGTATTCAACCCCCTGCAGATTTAGCAGGTTTACACATTCGGAATTAACTTGGCATTGTGACATTTGGACTGTAGATCAGCCTGGAAGTGTGAAGTGCACTGCAGCAAAAAAGAATGTTATTTCTTTGTTTAATTTTTTTTTAAATTGTGAAAAGTTTATTCAGAGGGTCATTTATTATTCAACCCCTCAAACCACCAGAATTCTGTTTGGTTCCCCTAAAGTATTAAGAAGTATTTCAGGCACAAAGAACAATGAGCTTCACATGTTTGGATTAATTATCTCTTTTTCCAGCCTTTTCTGACAATTTAAGACCCTCCCCAAACTTGTGAACAGCACTCATACATGGTCAACATGGGAAAGACAAAGGAGCATTCCAAGGCCATCAGAGACAAGATTGTGGAGGGTCACAAGGCTAGCAAGGGGTACAAAACCCTTTCCAAGGAGTTGGGCCTACCTGTCTCCACTGTTGGGAGCATCATCCGGAAGTGGAAGGCTTATGGAACTACTGTTAGCCTTCCACGGCCTGGACAGCCTTTGAAAGTTTCCTCCCGTGCCGAGGCCAGGCTTGTCCGAAGAGTCAAGGCTAACCCAAGGACAACAAGGAAGGAGCTCCGGGAAGATCTCATGGCAGTGGGGACATTGGTCTCAGTCAATACCATAAGTAACGTACTCCACCGCAATGGTCTCCGTTCCAGACGAGCCCGTAAGGTACCTTTACTTTCAAAGCGTCATGTCAAGGCTCGTCTACAGTTTGCTCATGATCACTTGGAGGACTCTGAGACAGACTGGTTCAAGGTTCTCTGGTCTGATGAGACCAAGATCGAGATCTTTGGTGCCAACCACACACGTGACGTTTGGAGACTGGATGGCACTGCATACGACCCCAAGAATACCATCCCTACAGTCAAGCATGGTGGTGGCAGCATCATGCTGTGGGGCTGTTTCGCAGCCAAGGGGCCTGGCCATCTGGTCCGCATCCATGGGAAAATGGATAGCACGGCCTACCTGGAGATTTTGGCCAAGAACCTCCGCTCCTCCATCAAGGATCTTAAGATGGGTCGTCATTTCATCTTCCAACAAGACAATGACCCAAAGCACACAGCCAACAAAACCAAGGCCTGGTTCAAGAGGCAAAAAATCAAGGTGTTGGAGTGGCCTAGTCAGTCTCTTGACCTTAACCCAATTGAAAACTTGTGGAAGGAGCTCAAGATTAAAGTCCACATGAGACACCCAAAGAACCTAGATAACTTGGAGAAGATCTGCATGGAGGAGTGGGCCAAGATAACTCCAGAGACCTGTGCCGGCCTGATCAGGTCTTATAAAAGACGATTATTAGCTGTAATTGCAAACAAGGGTTATTCCACAAAATATTAAACCTAGGGGTTGAATAATAATTGACCCACACTTTTATGTTTAAAATTTATTAAAATTTAACTGAGCAACATAACTTTTTGGTTTGTAAGATTTATGCATCTGTTAATAACTCCTGCTCTTGGGTGAAGTTTGAAGGCTCTAACTTATTTGCATCTTATCAAACCTGCTAAATCTGCAGGGGGTTGAATACTACTTGTAGGCGCTGTACATTCCTGAAAAAAACCGTTAAGGCTGTGTACCCACGTAAGCGCTTTTTTCGTGGTTTTCCTGGTAAAAACGCTTCAAAATCACATACAAGAAGCATCCCATTCTTTTTAATGAATTCCGCAATTTTTGTGCACATGATGCGCTGTTTTACCGCAAAAAAAACGCATCGCGGTAAAAAAAGCAGCATGGTCATTAATTTTGCAGAAAAATCTACATTTCTCAATATATTCTATGAGCAGGAGGATGCTCCTGTTAAAACCGCAAAACAAAAATGAGCTAAAAATCGTGCAAAAAACGCATTAAAAAATGTGCGTTTTTCCTGGGAAGAAGTCCGTTCTATTCTGCATATGTGGTTACATAGCCTTAATAAAGCAGCTCACTTGCAAAGATAGTACTGTGCATGTACATGGTGCTTTCTATACAGCTTTACATTGTATCAATAGACAATTATGTACTTTCCAGTTCCATAAGTGCTATGTCTGCAATTATAATCTATTTCTACTAATTTAAAATGTTTTTGGAAGGGGAAAAATCACCGTGACATTAAATGCTTTAAGTCTTTTTCTGGCAAAAAAAAAAAATGGCTTAAAATGTTCCTACAAATTACTCCAAAAGTCTCAGGTGCCTAAAAGAAACAGTGCATTCTAACTGGTGTCCTTATATGCAATGCATTAGTCAGTAGCAGTGCTACTTTTTACAAGTCCTCTGCCAGGAAAAATGAATTTATAGCATGCCCCCTATGTTGATGTCTTAATGTAAATGCATAGACTCATTCATGTACACTGTTATGCTTCATTTAATAAAATGTGTAAAAGTGGTTAGCAGCACTAAACTTTCACATAAATGTAGGAATCCACAGAAAGGGAAACCCAGCAAAAATACATAATAAATTAATTATGCAAAGGTAAAGGAAAATGCTGCAAAGCAGAACAGGTTGAGTAACACGTCTCATTAGAACAAGTGGCCTTTTGTAGATATTATATCGCAGGTACAAACAACATTAAAGACCATAAAAGTGATGGACATGGGACATTTGATGTGTGCAGCTGTTCCAATAATTACTGTTTACACTCATTCTACATTTTTCATGTTACAGAAATAGTGTATAATGGAGTAATGAGATGTTGGACCTTTAATAGACCAGGGTAAATTGTGGGTAAGGGGCCATATCTGACCCTGTAGCTTGTAGCTGTTCCTGTCCAGCCCTCTGATCAGGACAGCCAAAGGGCTAAAACTCAATGTAACGCTGCAGTGCAGTGAGAACAGCATCACAGTGCCCATCAGATATGTGTAGATGCATAGACCTGACTGGGACAAGATTACTGACCATGGGGGATCATAGTAAAGATCACCATTAGGGATGAGCGATATTGCCCGATATCGTATCGGAATTCCAATTTCCGATATTGAAAAAATATCAGATATCGGAATTTCCGATTTCTGATATCAATGCAAGTCAATGGGAGAAAAAAATTGGAATTACAAAATGACCACTACAGTGCTATATAATGGATAAAATGGAGGGGAAACACCTCAGGATAATGGGGAAGGAGTTTGCAGAGGCAGAGGAGCAAAAAAATTGCAAGAAAAATACACAGAGCGAAAGCTATAGTAGGAAAACTGGTCGCCATCTTCTTAACAGCGGTGTTTTTTCTTTGGGTTAGGATTAGTTGGGGTAGGGTTATGGTTTATGGTTAGTAGAGTAAGAGTTAGGGTAAGGGTTAGGGGTTGGGGTTAGGTATGGTTAGTAGAGTAAGGGTTTACGGTTAGGGTCATGCTTATAGTTAGTAGGGTTAGGGTTAGTAGGGTTAGGGTAAGGGTTAGGGTAAGGGTTAGGGGTTAGGGTTAGGGTTAGTAGAGTCAGGGTTTACAGTTAGGGTTATGCTTATAGTTAGTAGGGTTAGGGTTAGGGGTTAGGGTTAGTTAGGGTTATGGTTAGGGTTAGGGTAAGGGTTAGGGATTAGGGTTAGTAGGGTTAGGGTTAGTTAGGGTTAGTAGAGTCAGGGGTTACGGCTGGGTCATGTTTATAGTTAGTAGGGTTAGGGTTAGGGGATAGGGTTAGTTAGGGTTATGGTTAGGGTTAGTAGGGTTAGGGTAAGGGGTTAGGGTTAGTAGGGTTATGGGTTAGGGTTAGGGGTTAGGGTTAGCTAGGGTTAGAGTTAGGTTAGGGTTTAGGGTTAGTAGGGTTAGGGGTTAAGGTTAGATAGGGTTAGGGTAAGGTTAAGGGTTAGGGGTTAGGGTTAGTAGGGTTAGGGTTTAGGTTTAGTTAGGGTTAGGGATAGGTTAAGGATTAGGGGTTAGGGTTAGGGTAAGGGTTAGGGGTTAGGGTTAGTTAGGGTTAGTAGAGTCAGGGTTTATGGTTAGGGTTATGCTTATAGTTAGTAGTGTTATGGTTAGGGGGTTAGGATTAGTAGGGTTAGGGTTTAGGGTTATGCTTATGGTTAGTAGGGATTTCCGATTTCCGATATGAAAAAAATATCTGAATCGGAAATCGGAATTCCGATATCGCAAATATCGGGCCTATTTCCGATATTTCAATATCGGAAAGCTCATCCCTAATCACCATAGATGAAGGTACAGACTTTAACATTAATAACCTAAGGATAGGCCATCAATGTCTGGTTGGTGGGGGTACAACAGCTGTTCCCAGTGTCAGCGACAGTCGGAACTGATTAGTTACGGAATTGGACAGCTCCGTTGATGGAATAGTGGCCGCGGCTGAGTACTGCACATCCACACCCTATTGATTTTAATAGGGATGGATGTCCAGCACATGATTGGGGCCACTATACAGTTGATGGCACTATGCTGTGCAGCTCCGCAACTAAGCAGCTCCCGCCAACTTGGGGAACAGCTGATCAGCGGGAATGCATGTGCCATGCATGTGCCACACCTCTACTGATCAGACATTGATGACCTCTCCTTGGGTCATCATTGTTAAAGTCCCAGACAGCATTGTGATTTCTAAATGTTATAGATAGTAGTAAATCAAATAGTTTTGATTAGCCGCTACTGATAATAAATGTTAGGATAAACCCTATTGTAACAAGCGTTATCTGCAACAAGTAGTCCACATACTGTATTTAATTCTACTCAATACTAAGTGATCAAAAATAATATTAATATAAAATAATTTTAAGAATAGTAAAAAGTAATAATAATATTAATTTAACAATGATGTATGCATTCATTCATTAATATTGGGCAGAATTAATGAATGCATCCGCTTGTTTTCTTCTGCAGCGTGTGCACAGGAAATCTCCATCAATGTATTTCTATAGATAGATATGGGATAGATATGTGATGGATAGATAGATATATCTATAGAATCTATCTATCTATCTATCTATCTATCTATCTGTCTGTGTGTAATGGAGTGTGGGTTGGACAAATGTAAAAGAGGAGGTTGGACAAGAAATGACATCACAAATCTTTTTTTATTAAACAACATATCTTTATTTAGATAACAAAAACGCATACAATCCGCATGAAAAAATGAATGAAAATCTGCATAAAAAACGCATCAAATCCGCATCAAAAACATGTGGATTTTGTGCAGAAAATTCTGCAGGCAAATCTGCAACGTGTGCACAAACCCTAAAGGTATAGTGATTTGATGGTAGCCATTTCATCCACTGCACTGTTGTTTAACAGTGACTTTATCAAAACTGCAGCAAGAAGCCCAGTAAAGGTATATATCGCAGGAATTGGGGTCTCTCCTCAATATCATGCCGCTCTTGGTGACAGATTCCCTTTTACTTCTGAATCACTGGTGTGTTTTATTGCTCTATGGCCAAGATATTTTAATACTTTTGAGACAAGGGGTTATAAATATTTAGAATTTCATTAATTGTTACAAGGCTGTTAATATATAAGACCCATTTACTACTTTGAATGGATCAGCAAACAGACTGCTCTTTTTGAGTGAAACTTTTATGTTTTATTTCTGTGAACTAAACCAAAAAGTAAATGTTAGCTCTTACTGCATTTATACAATAAATGGGAGCTAATAATTAAGACTGTTAAAGCTCATTAATTATTATTGTACCCCTTGCACCTGTTAAAAGAAAGCTACTTAGGCTTATCATGTAAAGAGAAGATTCTGTGCCATGAAGAAAACAGCAATTGTTATGTTCATTCTTGCGCAAAAAGTAAATATTGGGTCAATAAGTAGTAGGAACATAGTAAAAATCCTCCTGTATTCATTTAATATTGTCTACTTGTTTTTATTTAGGGGCTTAAAATTCCTTAAAAGACATTTATTATCTTTTGTTCACAGGTTTTCCTAAGAGCAGAGAGGACACTAATGGGGCAACTATGGCTATGCTATATTGTACCTAGAAGCTTACTTATTTGATAAAGTGCAGCACTATGACCAAATCAAGACATATTCAGTCTTAAAGGGGTTGATCAGCCTGTGGCTACAGTATGCAGTCACTCTATACGACTTCTGAATACTCACATTGCACACACTGTGCGCTGCAAGGATTCTCAGGTGCCTGTGCCACAAGCAGTGGGACTGTGACCATGGGTATGTGATTTGCATACGTGCGGACACGTGCCGACTAGAAGGATGTAAGGGGTTGTGCAATGCAGGATGAGGTTCCTCAGCGTTGTGCAGAATTTGTGACCAGATATTGCCACCTACTACTGAAACTGAACCCAAGGGAACACAAGGATGAGAGAAGTGTTTCGAGAAGGACAGGTCTAAAGACAGTACTAGGTCAGGTGATATCTGTGGCATTGGGCAGTTACCCAATTTAAAATGCCAGAGTAACAAGGCGGGAAGTTAGTTGGCGCCATCAAGTCAAACCAGAAGGTCATTTGTGCAGAGGGACGATGCGGCCATTTCACTGGGATGCACTTGAAAAACAAGACAGGCTGGTCGTCATGATCCAGTGAACAAGATCCGGACAATGCTGGTCAAGCAATGAAACCAAGTGCGGACTGCCATCCGGAAGTGAGTGTCCGCTGTCGTGATCCAGAGGAAGAATTGAACAAGGCCGTTACTTCCAGCCCTGACATATCGTACAGGGCTCAGTCTGTGGCTTTGCAGCAGATGGGACTGGACCTGGTCAGTGTGAGGAGAACCCATAGAGCATTACTTGACTTTGTCAGGAGAACTTGTGGCCTAGCGGGAAATACTAGTGACCCAAGTTAGTGCCTACAACCTAAGTGGAAACATGCTGAAGAGACATTTTCGAGTGGCCATATAGTTGTGATTACCATCCTTGAGAGTTATCACATAAGTAAAATTAGGGCGTCTCTCCTACTGATAAAATCAGATAGGGTAAAGAATCTGTCCTGCAACTGTTAAAATGTGTTTATTGTCATTTTTGCTAATATTTTATTACTTAATATACTGTATTCAAATAATTTCTGTGTTAAGAGAATAAAATGTTTAGTTGGTTACTTCCACTTTGTCCTTGTTTGCGTGTTGCATCCTAGTAACCAAGTCTGTCAGGGTGAGTATTCCCCTGGGAGCTATGCTTAGAAACCTCCCAAAGTTCACATAGAGCAATCTACTGCTGCTATAGGACTGGGTGGAGAGACTGAGGAGTATTTTATGTATGCATCCCATGACACCTGCCTTACAGGCAGAGATGCCCCATTGACTCTAGACAGTTATGTTCCGGCAGCCATGGGATCGCAGTACTATAAATAAAAAGCTCAGAATTCTTGAAGACCTGCATGCTGACACCACTGACTTAAGTAACCTATGCATACGCCTATTCTGTAGAGTCCAGAGGGAGGTTGGGATAGTAGCCCTGTATCTGAATGCTTTGCAGGAAGCAACGGCTCATATCACCAAGAAGAGGTAGAAAGAGTAACTAGGGTTGGGACTGTGTTAGACGAGGTGCTGAGAGATCAATTAGTTGTGGCCTGAGAGACCCTACTTGAGACAGGCACAGAAGGAATGCCTATGCTCTAATTCCATACATCCCAACTCTTGAAGAAGGGAAAGAGGGACAAAGGCTGCGGCGTGCACCGTGGCAAATTTTAGGCCACACCCCGATCACACCCATTTCACAACTAGTCACACCCATGTCCACACCCCAACTGCACCCATTTAGCACTGCTGATAACACTGACTGGTACTGAGGGCACAGTGGCTGGCATTATGGGCACAGTGGCTGGTACTGTGGGCACACTGACTGGTACTGAGGAAAAGAAAGAACAGAGAGAAAAAAGAAAACAGAGAGAAAGAAAGAAGGAGAAAGAAAGGAGAGAGAGAAAGAAAGAGAAAGAAAGAACAGAGAGAGAGAAAGGAAGAACAGAGAGATAAAGAACGAGGGGAAAAAAGACAGAAAGAACAGAGAGAGAAAGAAAGAAAGAACAGAGAGAGAAAGAAGGAAAGAACAGAGAGCAAAAGAAAGAACAGAGAAAGAAAGAAGGGAAGAAAGAAAGAGCAGAAAGAGAGAGAGAAAGAAGCAAACAAAGAAAACAGAGAGAGAGAGAACGAACAGAGAGAGAAAGGAAGAGCAGAGAGAAAAAAAGATGGGAAAGAAAGAAACAAAGAAAGAACATATAGAGAGAAAGAAAAAGGAAAAGAAAGAAAGAACAGAGAGAGAAAGAAAGAGGGGACAGAAAAAAGAAGAGAAAGAAAAAAAGAAAGAAAGAGGGAAAGAAAGAACAGAGAGGGAGAGAGAAAGAAACAGAGTGCAGAAAGAACAAAGAAAGAAAGAGAAAAGAAAGAAGGGAAAGAAAGAACAGAGAGAGAAAAAGAAAGAAAGCAATAAGTAAAGAAAGAACAGAGAGAAAGAAAGAGAGGAAAGAAAGAGAACAGAGAGAGAAAGAAAGAACAGAGAGAAAGAAAGAACAGAGAGAGAGAAAGAAAGATTACAGAGGGAAAGAACATAGAGAGAAAGAAAGAAACTGAGAGAGAAAGGAAGATCAGAGAGGGAAAGAAAGAACAGAAAGAGAAAGAAACAGAGAGAGAAAGAAACATTCTATAAAGATCCTATAGCAGCCTGGCTCCCATTGTAGCGCCCACCTGAGCCTCCGGTGCAGGACATATCATGATCCGCTCACATGGCCAGCATCCCCGATTCCAAGGCGATCTCGCTGTCCGGTGATAGATCTGAAGCAATCCCTGAAGTGCCTCCATGGTTCCGTCACAATTTCCTCCCGAAATTACCTTATTTCTGGTCAGCTTCCAGCACATCACTTCTGGTGGAATGTCATGTGCGAGTTTTAAAGTGCTCCTAGGGGTGCCGCCATGTACTCTTGTGTCCGTGGGAAAAGTAAGCTCCTGGCCAGGACAGCAGGGCAGACTCTCAAAATCAGGACTGTCCTGCTGGATCTGGGATGGTTGACATGTATGAATGCTCCCCACCATACATCTTGTATATGCACAGCTCCGCACACCTCATACACACACGGTTTCGCTTTGTATGCCTTGTACACACAAAGCTCCGCTCCGTACACCTCGTACACACATGGCTCCACTCAGTACATACATGCTTCCACTCCGTAAACCTCGTACACACATGGCTCTGCGCCGCTCCATACACACATGGCTCAGCTCCGTACACTTCGTACACACAAGGCTCTGTTTCGTACACCCTGTACACACGCGTCTTTGCTCCGTACACCCCATACAGACACACGGCTCCATTCCGTACACCTCATACACACACGGCTCCCCTCTGTACACCAAGTACACACATGGCTCCGCTCCGCACACCCCATACACACGCGGCTTTGCTCCGTACACCTCATACACACACGGCTCCGCTCCGTACATCTCGTACACACACAGCTCTGCTACATCCACGCTGTAAACCCCTCCTGACCCCACACATAAACTTCCCCTCATCCAGCACCATGACAAACAGCACAGCAGAGCCCTGCATACATTGAGGCCCCTTATCATGTGACCCCTGACTCATCCCCTCCTGTGACCTCATCACAGGTCCTGCGCTCACAGAGCAGCCCAGTGAGGTCATTGCTGGGATTTATTAGCAGTGAGGGACTGCGGTGGGTCTCTCTGGGAGGGCAAGGAATGGATGGGGTCGGTGCATGGGGGGCGTGGTGGCTCAGTGCAGTGCGGGAAGAGTAAACTCCCGGGCAGGACAGCGGGGCAGGCGGTGAAAATCAGGACTATCTTGCTGGATCTGGGACGGTTGGGAGGTTTGTCTAATCCCAATATGAGCTACCAGGAAGTCAAGACCTAGCAAGGTTGCGAGAACTAGAGGCCCCTGTCCTGACAGGTATGATCTGGAGCCATGAAGTGACCATCTCTCAATCACCGAATTTAGAGCCAGACTGGGCCCTAGATCTGCGCCAGGAAGTCAAAAACATTAGGGGAGAATTACAAAGTATTTGGGGAAGCCCTGCTTACATCACCTGGAACTGTGGCCCATTATGTGGAATAGTCAGAGCTGGAATATCACCCTCCCCATGTTTAACAGCCCCAATCATGCTACCCATCAGAAGATCGGGATGTAGAATGCTGGGCTTGTAGCTAAAGGGGACACCTCTTAAAACCTGTCCTACTTGGGAAAGGAGGTGGAGTAGGTGGACATTAAACTAACGTGCACTGTGTTCAAGGAGCAAACCTAAAGAAGGAGATGAAGACTTGGAAGAAATAATTTCTGAATGACCTACTAAGTGGGCCGAGTTCAATAGGCACTGGATCACAGGTTACCAGTACACCAAAAAAATAGTTTCACAACCACTTTCCAGACGTAACCTGCCCCAGAAAAGAACCAACCATGTGACTAGTGGCTGCCAACCAGATGCCCATTCCCATGGCTGGAGTAGTGTGGATATCCATATGACTGTGCGGGAAGGAACTGGGAAAGAAAGGGATCATGCTAGTGAAAGGTTCCTGTGGGGAAGGTCTCATCGTGACTCTGGGGATGAATGTCTTGAGAGAAGTGAAACGAATCCTAGCTGATGAACTTCAAGGAAATAGATGGGCCGTGTAACCTGGCAGACGAATGGTGTTCTGTACCCACAGAACCACAGGGATCGCCAGCACAGCTCTCAGCAAAACAAGAAGATGAGCCTGACGAACTTCCCTATGAGATGCCCAAAGATCCATGGGTTCCTGAATCATCCTTTCAAGATCTACTGTAATGCACCAATGTCGGTATCCCACCCAAAGGATACGTACAAGATGGGTACATCTGGGAGCACATTAAACAGAAGACTCATGAATGAGCTAGACTTCTGGCTGAAATAGGGCCAGCCCCCCCAAAACTCTGATATTCCAAAGACTGGCAAATTAAAAGAAGGGAGAAAAGGGGGTGTGCCATGGATGATGAGGTTCCTCAGCATTTTGCAGCATTTGTGACCAGAGATTTAACCTACAGTCAAACTGAACCAAGCTGAACCAAAGGATGTGAGAAGTGTTTCAGGAAGGACAGGTGCAGTTACCGGATATAAAAAACTGATTGACAATGCGGGACATCAGTTGGCGCCAACAAATGAAACCAGCTTGACACCTGCACTGAGGGATGCCGAAGGCTAGTCACTGGGATGCTCCTGGAGAACAAGACAGGTGGGATCTTGTGAGCCAGTGTGTGAGATTCGGACACCACTCAAGGCCTGGTATCCAGACTACGCTGGTCAAGATCGAAGGCCCAGCCCTTATCCATCATGGCTCAACACTAGTGTTGATTCTCTCATGCATGTGAATCTGCTCGACTACTGTATGTAAATGACACTTGAATCAAACTCTGATTATAGTTTGAGCCGAATGTCATTTTCCTGTGATCCAGTACTCTTGGATGAGAAAATTGTATCAGAGGTGAGGAGACGATGGAGAACTTAATTTCTACATATTCTTCATTGTTTGTGTCTGTGTAAACCAGATGACATCCGAGAGCAGTCCTATGTATTTACTTGCACCCATAGACTTGAATGGGTGCTCGTTATCCGATTTGTGAAGCCACTTGCAGTATACTGCAATTTTTTTCCACAGACCGATTTGGTCTCTAGAAAAAAAAACGTAGATCTGCACTGTCCCATAGTATAACATTGGTCTGAGCACTATCTGATAAAATATTCTATAACACTCGGCTGTTTTATGCGCTCGAGTGAGCGACCCCTTATGCTGCATATAAGATCATTTAACTTAATGAACAAGCGTTTTGCTCATCGGTTGATCGACCAAAATAATCAAGATAAGATCGTTTTTACATAGAACATTCCTAATGATCTTGACGTGTAAATACCTCTTTGCTTTGAACTGATTTTCAGACAAACATACCCCTTCTAATAAGTGAGTCCAAGGTCTTACCCATAAATGTATCTTTTTACCGTTGAAATAAAAAAAAGTTGGTACTTGCTTTAAGGGCTCTGTTATACTGCCAACCCCTTCCTCTCCTCCTTCCCTTTCATCCCTTATGTTGCACTTTTAAATACCAAACAGAGGAGGCAAAATAAGAAAACCAATAGTGGGTGTATTTCCACCCTCCAGTATGAGATCCCATCTACTTGAATCCTGAGGCAAAATTCATGAGCTAAGATGGTTTGTGCTTTGGTTCTTTTGTTTTTGATCTTTTGTGTCATGCTTGCATCAAATCACACATATTGAATCCATAAGATTTCACATGTCAAATGCTAACATGTTGAATTATAGACCCAGGTATTGAAGGCATGTCAAGTATATGTTTACTGCTGTTTCATCTGTGATCATTTAGTGTCAGATCATCCATAACTTTTTCTATGCAGGTGGGCAAAAAAATGAAAGTAAAAAGTTCAGTTATATTTTATTTATTATCCATCTGGGTGGAAGGCAGATTACGTCATTATGTGTGGGATTTTTCAGCTAGACCTACAGGTAATGAGATCCCGTGTTTTCAATTTTAAATCCTAAAACTTAACATCTCCTGAGACTACACTGAAAATAAGACTTTTTATAATTTTACCCGCTGTGCTTATACTATGTATCCCAAAAAAATCTATATGGGGTTTGTTTTTTTCCCATAACCCTGGGAACAGGTATAAACTGTACATTGAAAATGGTAATAGATTATGTAAAAATTAGAAGACTATTTGCAAAGTTGTTTTATTTTTATATTTAAAAGAGCATGTTGAGAGAACTAAGGCCTCTTTCACACTTCAGTTTTTTGCATCAGTTCAAATCCGCCAAAAAGTCAGACAAGCGGATCCGTTCTCAACTGATGTGAACGGATGGCACAGGATCTGTTTTCAAACGGATCCTGAAAATGAGGAAATTTAAAGGAACCGCTGGCCGGGGAGAGAGAGAGAGAGAGAGAGAGAGAAAAACGTTGCAGGCTCCGTTTTGAAATCTTTGAGGATGGTGACAGACAGCAACTTTTGGCGGATCCTCAAAAAAAACGGATGCAATGGACAGCAATCCGTCACAATCCGCCAATAATGGAAGTCAATGGGGAAAAAAAACGGATCCTCAAAAGAAAATTGAGGATCCGTTTTTTTCAAAACCTGGCGGATTGTGACTGATTGTAAAAAACTGAAGTGTGAAAGAGGCCTGAAATAAAGAGGGTTCTGACAATGCATCAAAAATTATACAGAGAAAAATAAATTGTTAAAAAAAACAACAAATGAGGGGAGTAAAGTTTCATTGACAGACTTCTTGTTAAAAAAGTAAGAATAATCTAAAAATATTTTTCAACTATATATAAATGCAAGACAAGATTTAAAAATGATAGTGTTGGCACCCTCAAAAATAATTTGTGTGAAACAGTTTCTGCTAAATGATCAGGGACACCATAAATTCTCAATTAAATGTCACCTCCTTAATTAAGCATAGCATTTAGTGAAGCATGACCTAAAAAACACTAAAACAGATCAGATCACTGTGTACAGAGGGCATAAACCACTTGGTTCTGCAAAAAGGACAGGGGTTTTCCAAAACTAAGGCTGTGTGCCCACGATGCGATTTTTAAGCGTTTTAGCCACAATTTTTGGTGCGAAAACGCTGCGAAAACGTTTAAAAATCTTGTATAGAATGCACCCCGGGCATTCCTATGGAATTCCGCACATGCTGCGCTAATGCTGCACTTTTTTCCGAGGCGGAATCACATCGTGGAAAAAATCGCAGCATGCTCATTCTTTTGTGCGGAATCACAAAGAATTGCCGCGATTCCGCATCCATAAGAATGCATGAGAATCGCTTACTTCCCGCATGTGGCTATGCCCACCATGCGCGAAGTTAAGCGTCTCATGTGCGGTTGGTACCCACGGTGTGGAGGAGAGGAGCCTGTCCTCCAGGCCCTGGGTACCATACCCCTGTAAAAAAAGGATAAAAAATAAAAAATCGGGGTATATTTACCTTCCGGCGTCACGCGCTGCATTCCCGGCCTCAGCGTTCCCAGTAATGCCTTGTGCAGGGTCCTGTGAAGACGTAGTCTCGCGTGATTCTAGTGGTCTCGTGATATCGCTATAGCAACGCGAGACCAACGTCATCACAGGTCTCGCAAGGCATTGCTGGGAACGGGAGTGTCGCTGAGACTGCGCGGGACGTCGGAAGGTAAATATACCCTGATTTTTTATTTTTTTATCATTTTTAACATTCTATCTTTTACTATTGAGGCCGCATAGGCGGCCTCAATAGTAAAAATCTAGTCACACTTGTCAAACACTATGTTTGACGAGTGTGACCAACCTGTCAATCACTTTCCAAGCGATGCTTCAAATCGCTTGGAAAGTGCTTGAATATCGCACGCGAAAATCGCGATCATAATCACGGTCAATTCGCGGTAAAATCGCCCGGAAAAAAACGCGCGATTTCTGGGAAGGAGTCCGGTTTTCAGTGTCCGGATTTATTTGCATCGTGGGCACATAGCCTAATATTGATTTTCATCCTAAATATTTATCTCTTTATTTTAATAACATACCATAATCGAATTTCTAATATGTATGAATTAAAAAATGCCTACCTTTCCATTTGTAAACTAACTGTTTTAGTTTATTTATTATTTTTACCTATTTCCATATGCTTTGCCTGAGAAGGTACAGTACATACTGGGATACTCAAATATTCTCTTCCGCAGCCTTCATTTAAGGGGCTGAGCTAGTACTTGCTCTAATCAGCATGTGTCTGCTATGAATTCTGACAAATGTTCAGTATGAGCTCTTTTCTTTTTGTGCAATATTATTCTCAATGCACAGTGGCAGTGCGCTCCCTCACCAGCGCTAGTTATAAGTGACATGCTGGCAACAGAGCACACTGTCAGCGTGCAGTGTAAGGAAATAACACAGCAGGCAGAGATCGTCCCTGTCTCCGGAAACAGACATCACTTTTGGGTGCATCACTCTCTAAACCATATTACAAAAACTATTGTATTACTAAAATAAACAGAGAGACATGTAGTATGAAAATCAATATTACTATATGAAAAAACTGTGTACTGGTCCATAGGAAATAAGGTGCAAATATACAAATACAGGTCAAAAAAAGACCAGAAATTAAAAGTTTAAATTCTATTGTGGTTGTGGACAAGAGACTTAAACGATGTTTAAAAGATGTTATTCAAGAGTTTCTAAATGTATACTGTACATATCTGTGAATATATGTTCTGTACAGTGGAGAAAAAAAAGTATTTAGTCAGCCACCAATTGTGCAATTTCTCCCACTTAAAAAGATGAGAGCGGCCTGTAATTGACATCATAGGTAGACCACAACTATAAGAGTCAAAATGAGAAAACCAATCCAGAAAATCACCTTGTCTGATTTGGCAAGATTTATTTTGCAAATTATGGTGGAAAATAAGTATTTGGTCATTAATAAAATTTCATCTCAATAGTTTGTTATATTTCCTTTGTCGGCAATGACAGAGGTCAAATGTTTTCTGTAAGTCTTTACAAGATTGGCACACACTGTTGGTGGTATGTTGGTCCATTCTTCCATGCAGATCTCTATGAAAACAGCAAAAAAAAATGGTGTAGCTGCACCAATAATATATTCTTACAGATCTTACCAAAAGGTATGATATACAGCAGAAGTGAGAACCAAAGAGAGCTAAAATTTAACCTTTTAATACAACAATTAAAAAGATAACATGAAAGTGCCACCCTTGTGAAAACACAAATAAAGTGGTTGTATAATTATCCTAGAGCAGTCAGATGCCATCTGACTGAAAAAACAACCACCTCAGGATAAAAATAAGATCTATTCTGCAGTAGTCAGAAAGTTTATATACGCAGAGAATAATGTTGCAATTATAATTAGCTGGTACACAGAAACGGAAAACCAACCATAGAAAAAGCAAACATAATACTGGTTGCATATACAATGATATCTATGACAGAGAATATCAATGTGTACTGTAGACGTAAAATAGAAAAAAATTGGAACGTTCTCACCAATTTCGTTTAGCCATAGAAGGGGAAGGAGATGATTCTGGGTTATGAATCCCACCTTAGGAGAGAGACCGACATTATCCATGCAGATCTCTTCTAGAGCAGTGATGTTTTGGGCCTGTCGCTAGGCAACATGGACCTTCAAATCCCTCCAAAGATTTTCTATGGGGATGAGATCTGAAGACTGGCTATGCCACGCCAGGACTTTCATATGATTCTTACAAAGCCACTCCTTCATTGCCCTGACGGTGTGCTTGGGATCATTATTATGCTGAAAGACCCATCCACGTTTCATCTTCAATGCCCCTGCTGATGGAAGGAGGTTTGCACTCAAAATCTCACAATACGTGGCCCCATTCATTCTTTTATGTACACGGATTAGTCGTCCTGGTCCCTTTGCAGAGAAACAGCCCCAAAGCATGATCTTGCCACCCCCATGCTTTACAGTAGGTATGGTGTTCTTTGGATGCAACTCAGCATTCTGTATCCTCCAAACACGACGAGTTTTGTTTCTACCAAACAGTTCTACTTTGGTTTCATTAGACCATATGACATTCTCCCAATACTCTTCTGGATAATCCATAAGCTCGCTAGCAAACTTCAGACAGGCCCGGACATGTACTGACTTAAGCAGGGGAACACGTCTGGCACTGCAGGTTCTGAGTACCTGGCGGCGTAGTGTGTTACTGATTGTAGCCTTTGTTGCGGTGGTCCCAATTCTATGCAGGTAATTCACTAGGTATCCCGTGTGGTTCTGGGATTTTTGCTCACCGTTCTTGTGATTATTTTGACCCCATGGGGTAAGATCTTGCGTGGAGCCGCAGATCGAGGGAGATTATAAGTGGTCTTGTATGTCTTCCATTTTCTTATTATTGCTCTCACAGTTGATTTCATCACATCAAGCTGCTTGCCTGTTGCAGATTCAGTCTTCCCAGCCTGGTGCAGGGCTACAATTTTGTTTCTGGTGTTCTTTGACAGCTCTTTGGTCTTCACTATAGTGGAGTTTGGAGTGTGACTGTTTGAGGTTGTGAAAAGGTGTCTTTTGTACTGATAACAAGTTCAATCAGGTGCCATTACTACAGGTAATGAGTGGAGGATAGAGGAGCCTCTTAAAGAAAAAGTTACAAGTCTGTGAGAGCCAGAAATCTTACATGTTTTTAGTTGACCAAATACTTATTTTCCACCATAATTTGCAAAATAAATCTTGCCAAATCAGACAAGGTGATTTTCTGGATTTGTTTTCTCATTTTGACTTATAGTGTGGTCTACCTATGATGTAAATTACAGGACTCTCTCATCTTTTTAAGTGGGAGAACTTGCACAATTGGTGGCTGACTAAATTCCGTATATACTCGTGTATAAGCCGAGATTGTCAGCCCATTTTTTTGGACTGAAAGTCCCCCTCTCAGCTTATACACGAGTCATATACCTGGGGGTCAGCGGGAGAGGGGGGGGCGGGGGTGTCACAGATCATACTCACCCATCCTGGCACTCTCTGCAGCCCCCTCGCTTCTCCTCTGTCTCCCTTCCTGCCTTCAGCGGTCACGTGGTACCGCTCATTAAACTCATGAATATGCGCATATTCATGAGTGGTAATGAGCGGTATCACGTGACCGCTGAAGGCAAGAAAGGAGACAGTGGAGAAGCGAGGCTGCTGAGACGTTCCAGGACGGGTGAGTATACGTTTCTTCTCCTGACATCACGCCTGCCTTTCTAGAAAACACCAGCGATTGTCTAAACGCTGTGTCTAACATCATGTCCTCACTATATCTGAAACTGAACCTGTCAAAGACTGAACTCCTTGTGTTTCCTCCCGCTACTAATGTACCTATACCCGACATTGCCATTTCCATGTGTGGTTCCACTATTACTCCCCAGCAACATGCCCGCTGTCTTGGGGTCATACTTGATTCCGAGCTTTCCTTTGTCCCCCACATACGATCACTGGCTCGCTCTTGTTATCTGCACCTCAAAAACATTTCTAGAATTCAACCTTTTCTTACTTTTGACTCGGCAAAAACTCTTACTGTTTCTCTTATTCATTCTCGTCTTGACTATTGTAACTCTCTTCTAATCGGTCTCCCTCTTACCAAACTCTCCCCCCTCCAATCTGTCTTGAATGCTGCTGCCAGGATCATATTCCTCGCCAATCGTTACACCGATGCCTCTACCTTGTGCCAGTCATTACACTGGCTACCCATCCACTCCAGAATCCAGTGCAAACTTACAGTATCTTTAGCTTGAAGATGATCAGACAAGATCAGTCAATTAAGTAGAGCTTTCCTGGTGTGATGTCGGGAGCAAGGAAGCAAGCAGGCGTGCAGTGTCGCAAGAAGATGGGAGGCGCCAGTCCCAGACCTGCGACACCCATCGGACCGGACTGTCCCGGACCGCACCCCCGGGTGAGTATAATACAACTTATTTTTCTTATCTTTCAGGTCGGACTGGGGGCTTATCTACAGCATTTAGAATGCTGCAGATAAGCCCTTTAAGGCGGTGGCCGCATCTTTTAGCAACCAAAACAGGTGACAGGTTCCCTTTAAACAGTGATCTAGTTCACTGAGCTCTGAACAACTTTACACTTCCTTACATTCTGCCAATATCTTCAAATACTTTCCCATGTTCCCATTTTATTCACTCTTAAACCCTGAAAGCAATAAAAATAATGTGTCAGAAAACTAAACCAAGTTTTTATGCTAAGCATATATTTTTAAAGGTTTGAAATTGAGCTTCTTTATTTACCATATCTCAATCAATGACTAAAAAAACTCCTAAAATCTTCAGTTGTTCCCTCATTATCATCACAGACTGCATAATGATGACAGGATCCACTAACCATGGTAGGTAATACAAACTGCTCATCTCCTCTCCCTCCTCAGGCAATGACCTCTGTTCAGGTCACAGAGCATGCCTAGAGGAAATCAATCAGATCCTGTTTATTGCAGTCTGTGGTCCATGTGACTGCTGTAAAACATTTCTAGATGCTGTTAAAAATGATTTAGGCAAGGTGGCAGCATCCCTAATCATGCAGTAGTATAGCCTTTATTGAAAAAGACTGATCGAGGCAAGTATTTGTGGCCCTAGCCTATGGACCTTTGTCAGTCATGGAGTCTTCTCCACCAGTCCAATATTGAACTCTAACCAATAAGCACATGAATTGTAATTCTAGAAAATATTGATACAAATATAGTTTGTCCTATGGCAAACTAGTTTTTTTTCTAATATTTGCTGAAATCTGTCAGAAAATTGAAAAATAAAAAGTCACACATATCTATATTTTTTAAAAAAAAAATTTATGGAAGTATTTTATTAACCTTGTGTTCAATCTAACCACTCTAGGACAGCGCTTACTGCGGGTGATGGGGGACATTCGCTTTGTAACGGGATGAAGGCACACAGGCACGTTTTTCACACAAAAACTGTCTATTTGGTTTTATTTAGACATCATAAACCACTTGAGGCCATGTTATATATCACAGACTTAAAACATAGTCCTTAACACTTCTTAGTACACGACTTTAATATGCAGTCATTAAACACGCCGGACCTCACTTCATCCAGTTACCATGGGTGACCACACAGTTCATTAGCATCCTTGGAAAATAACAAGCACCAACAGTCTGTTCCAATGGCAGTTACTTCTCTGCCCATACCCCCTTGTCTGAAATTACCTTACAGGAGCTCCTGCTCCACATGCTGACTCATCATCAGTCCTGGTTCCCAGGGAAGCTGCCTAACTGGGATCACCGACCCAGACAATACCTTGCTCACCAGGCCACTGGACAGTTCCAGACCCTCTGAAGGATGGTAGCTTCCCCAAAGCAGTGCCGTCCCAGACACTGCACATACACAGTGTTAGGCGTCGAGATCCCACCACAGGGGGAATCTCAAGCCATGTCCTCTGTGGTCTCCCATTCTTCTTCATCCGCAGAGGTTCCTGCTCAGCAGAGATGTCGGTCCCAGCGTCTTGCTCAGGCTCCTGCTATACTTTTGGTTGCTGCTGCCGCCCCAGTTTAAGCTATAGAATCCAGCATTAGTCAGCGGCAAGCAGACGCCCCTGGGATTAAGTCCTGCTTTTCTCCATCTGAGCATGCTCGTGAGACGACCTCTTATTTGTGGTTGGAGGTCACATGCTCTGGTCCTCCAGCAGTTCGGATTGGGCTATCAGTAATGTCCTGAAAGGCTGCATTTACAAAGGGATCGCATGGCCACACGGCTGTGCGCTAGTATAGACCATGTGGAGTGAGTGTTTTATGCAACTATGAATGTCTCTGGTGAATGACTCATTATGAAACCCCCACCTGTGGTACGCATGTGTTGTTCAACCTTGCCAGTTAGTGCTTAGGCTGATAGTGCAGGTAGGAGGCAGCGTCAGTGACTAGTATCAGCGCCAAGTAGTGCCTTTGCCTGTACACTACTGTGCACTTGGTCTGCACTCGATGGTCTATTATTAGTGTTCGCAGGTGTGATGCTGCGTGCTTAGTGGGTTTAGAGGGACTCTAACCCTGTGTCTTTGGGACACAGTTCTGTGACTGTACACTAGCGCTCTCTTTTCCAAGCTCTGTGAGCTTTAACAGGCTATGGCATTTATATTCCGCGGTATTGCGGTTCTGTGAAGCAACAGAGTCTGCCTCTGTACACAATGGGTGACGTTAACCCATGTGTGTTCTTCTATTATACCGCCATATAGCGCCCACCATTACCGGGCAGCAGGTAACATCTCTGCATGGTGGACCACGGGCTGCAAATGCACCTTATTACTACCTTCTTATTATTTGATGCGTTCCATCAGCCCTAACACAAGGCCTCTCCATGTGCTCTTCAGTAAGTCCGTCCACATATAGGACCTTCCGACACAGAGGCCTTCAGGTCCTTGGCCTCTCCATATGCTATTTAGGAATCCGGTCCTAATCTCAAGACCTTCCAACACACCGGCCATCCAGGACCTTACACATGGAACCATGTGACCAGACCTCAGTCACATTATATCACTGTAGCCACCCCCATAGGTGGGAGGTGTGTGTGGTTAGCCAGTCCCGCCCAGCTCACCGACTAACCCTGTAAGCCCCCTTAAAACTGAACAAACACTTATGGGACTACAGGTCCCAGAACAACAAGACTTCAGACTTACAGCGCAGAGGACATCCTCTATCTCTGCAACACATACCGGCCATTCACAATGACGCCAGTCACTGTCTCACCATCACAGTTACTCCTGCGACTGCCACGCACTCCCATGGCCTCAATACGCCTCCATGCGTATCCTGAGGAGAACATACAGTGCCCCCTAGCTGTAACAGGGGTCACTGCCTCACACTGCAGAACTAAATCTAACCATAGACCTTTCTCCTACTGAAATCTCCCTGCAACCCAAGACCTTAGCCCTAACAATAGACACAATTTGAGCCCTAATCCTAGCCTTAAATGCAGTTATTGATGTAGAAAGTGTGAACTGTAAAACCTATTAAAATTTTAGCGTTTTTTTTTACAGCAGTCACATTTGTAAATTTGGGAAAAGTAGCATATGTTCAGCGCACATGATTAAATAATGTCTTGCTCAGCCTTTGTCAACTCTTTCCTTGCCTATGCAGAGCACCTCAGGTGAGATGAGTTTGTCACTGTCTGCTGTGCACTGCACAGGCAGCGTCTGAGATGACAAAGCTCACTTCATTAAACTAGAGCTTTATATTCTTTATTGCTACCTATGCAGAATGAATTTGCCAATGAGAAATTCAGCTCAGCCGCAGCACTGCATCGGAGCTGGTGGTAATGACTGAGATGACAATTCGGCTGGTGGCATGCAATGCTTATATATCTCAAAACTAGGGGCTAAATGTAACCGTACTACAGAATTGGGCACTCTGGACAACTGTCCACATTTCCTCTTCTCATGGTACTCCACTGTAATGACATACAAAAAAGAGATGAAAAAGATTCTAAAAAATATGATTTACTATTGTCTATTAATTATTACTATTAAATAATAACAAAATCAAAAACAAGGGTCAGCACAACTACTAGTATGAGTGTAATGTGTAGATGCGTATATACACTGTGTCCATTAACAGACGACTATAACCTAGAATAAAAACAACACGTTAAAACAAAGGTAGCACATAAATAGAGGCACATGTAAAAAAAAAACTTAGTAATTAGTTGTTATTTTTTTAATCAAAAAAGTGTAAAAATCTTCCCGTTGCAACAATGTGACCCCAATAAGGCGGGTCCCTTTCTCTAGGAGTTTACCTCACTATATGGCAACACGCCTCAAAATGGATCGAGCAGAATAAAAAGAAATGTCAACTAAATACTTTGTTTGTTTTTTACTTGTGTTGCATTTCATATACTTACTGTATTGTTTCTACACATTGTTTTTTTCTGGGTTATAGTTATCTATTATTATTTATTTATCATGCACACTTATAATGCGCCATCACATTACACAGCACTTTACAAATATTGTCATCACTGTCTAAATAGGGGCTCACATTCTACACTCACTTTCTGTATGTCTTTGGTGTGTGGGAAGAAACTGGAGAACCCGGAGGAAACCCACGCAAACACGGGGAGAGCATAAAAACTTCTTGCAGGTGATGTTCTTGGCAGGATTTGAACTTAACCCAGAGCTGAAATGCTAACCACTGAGCCACTGTGCTGCCCACGAGGACTACAGTGTGTATGTACAACTACATATACTTACACTAACAGCTGTGCTGGCCTTTCTTTTAGGTTTTGCTTCAGTTTTTTGTACTTGTTACACTTGGCGGAGTGACAGTCCCCTTGCACTATGCTCTTTATCTTCTCAATGTTCCACAGGCAGGTGTTAAACACAGTCACGTACAGGTCCTGCTCTGCACCCCCATTTATTTTGAGGCCTGTGGGCACATAGCAAGAGGAGTTACTAGCAATAGAGACAACCATGATTGGGTGCACTTGTCGGGTTGGGATGACTTGTACATATTTTTAGTTTAAAAATGTCAACTAATTATCCTGTTTTTTACTTGTGTTACTATTTATTCACTTACCGCAGTGTTTTTCCACGCTTTATTTTCATTCTATGCTGTATAGTGATACAATACCGATAAACCATTCCCTTTTGATTGACCTTAATTTTTTTTCTGCCGACAGTTCAGAATTGTCTACATTGCAGTCGGTTGTAAATTCAGTGCTTAATGAAAAGTTTCCAAATCCCGTGTGAAGATGTATCGGCATAGCGTATCTCCATTTTAGCTGTTTATGGGACACATTTTTGTGTTGTGAACAGTTGGTGTGTCTTCTTGAGACGTTTTACTCACTTAGTAACATGATACTGCCCAGACTGAAGAGTCCTGTAAATAACTAAATCATGGCCGTTTAGACAGTGACTCAGTGTTTTGTTTCCAACTTTGACCACCACGTGGAAATGAAGTTACACTCAATTAAGCTTTTACAAAAGATCAAATTGTCCCTCCATATAGTACATCATATTATTACAAATTAGTTCATGACACTGTTCAGGGAGGTTGCTACTGGGTATGTGTAATGAAATTTTGTGACTGGAAAGAAACTACATAGAGCTCCTGAGCAGGAATAAAGTCACGGCCTTTGTGGGACAGTCAATATATTGAATATGTTGAGTAACAATATACAAAAGTTTAAAGATCTTGCATACTCAACTACATTAATTTTTGTTTGGAATTAGGGTACTTTACCCCCCAAAATTGAATTTATACAAAAAATTCAAAATAATTAAAAGATGCCTATACATGTTAGGAATCTGTCAAAAGCTCTCTCTCCCAACTCTCCCATACATATAAACATTTTGCTAGCAAGAGCCTTCACGTTCTTTGGCAGACAGCTTATCTACCTTAATCCCTTCGCCTATTTTGACCTTAATGACCAGGCCATTTTTTGCAATTCTGACCAGTGTCCCTATATGAGGTAATAACTCAGGAATGCTTCAATGGATCCTAGCAATTCTGAGATTGTTTTTTCGTGACATATTGGGCTTCATGTTAGTGGTAAATTTAGGTCAATAATTTTTGCGTTGTGAAAAAATCGGAAATTTGTCGGAAATTTTGAAAATTTTGCCGTTTTCAAATTTTGCATTTTTATTCTGTTAAACCAGAGAGTTATGTGACACAAAATAATTAATAAATGACAGTTCCCACATGTCTACTTTACATCAGCACAATTTTGAAATCAAATTTTTTTTTTGCTAGGAAGTTATAAGGGTTAAAAGTTGACCAGCAATTTCTCATTTTTACAACAAAATTTGCAAAACCATTTTTTTTAGGGACCACCTCACATTTGAAGTCAGTTCGAGGGGTCTATGTGATAGAAAATACCCAAAAGTGACACCACTCTAAAAACTGCACCCCTCAAACTGATCAAAACCACATTAAAGAAGATTATTAAACCTTCAGGTGTTTCACAGCAGCAGAAGCAACATGGAAGGAAAAAATGAACAATTAACTTTTCAGTCGCAAAAATGATTTCTAGCAACAATTTTTTTTATTTTCCCCAGGGTAAACGGAGAAAGTGGACCCCAAAAGTTATTGTCCAATTTATCCTGAGTACGCTGAAACCCCATATTTGGGGGGAACCACTGTTTGGGCGCACAGCAGGACTCGGAAGGGAAGGAGCGCCATTTGACTTTTTGAATGGAAAATTAGCTCCAATCGTTAGCGGACACCATGTCATGTTTGGAGAGCCCCTGTGTGTCTAAACTTTGGACTTCCCCACAATTGACCCCATTTTCGAATCTAGACCCCCTAAGGAACTTATCTAGATGCATAGTGAGCACTTTGAACCCCCAGGTGCTTCACAAATTGATCTGTAAAAATGAAAAAGTACTTTTCTTTTAGCCTCAATTTTTTCATTTTTACATGGACAATAGGATAAAATGGATCCTAAAATTTGTTGGGCAATTTCTACTGAGCACACCAATACCTCATATGTGGTCATAAACCACTGTTTGGGTGCACGGCAGGGCTCAGAAGGGAAGGAGCAACATTTGACTTTTTGAATGGAAAATTAGCTCCAATCGTTAGTGGACACCATGTCGCATATGGAGAGCCCCTGTGTTCGTGTGCCTAAACAATGGAGCTCCCCCAAAAGTGACCCCATTTTAGAAACTAGACCCCCCAAGGAACTTATCTAGATGTGTAGTGAACACTCTGAACCCCAAAGTGCTTCACAGTTTATAACGCAGAGCCGTGAAAATAAAAAAAAAATTTCCTCAAAAAATCATTTTTTAGCCCACAATTTTTTATTTTCACAAGGGTAACAGGAGAAATTGGATCCCAAAAGTTGTTGTCCAGTATTTCCTGAGTATGCTGGTACCCCATATTTGGGGGGGACCACTGTTTGGTCACACGTCGAGGCTCGAAAGGGAAGTAGTGACGTTTTGAAATGCCGACTTGATGGAATGGTCTGCGGGCGTCATGTTACGTTTGCAGAGCTCCTGATATGCCTAAACAGTGGCAACCCCCCACAAGTGACTCCATTTTGGAAACTAGACCCCCCCAAGGAGCTTATCTAGATGTGTGGTGAGCACTTTGAACCCACAAGTGCTTCACAGAAGTTTATAACGCAGAGCCGTGAAAATAAAAAAATAATTTTCTTTCCACGGTTACAGAAGAAATTAGACCTCCAAAGTTGTTGTGCAATTTTTCCTGAGTACGCTCATACCTCATATGTTGGGGTAGACCACTGTTGGAGCATACGTCGGGGCTTGGAAGGGAGGGAGCACCGTTTGACTTTTTGAATGCAAAATTGGCTGGAATCAATGGTGGCACCATCTCATGTTTGGAGACCCCCTGATGTGCCTAAACAGTGGAAAACCCTCAATTCTAACTCAACCCTAACCCCAACACACCTCTAACCCTAACCCCAACACACCCCTAATCTCAAACCTAACCCTAACCACAAGCCTAACTCTAATTCCAACCCCAACCCTAATTCCAACCCTAACCCTAATTCCAACCCTAACCCTAATTCTTACTCTAACCCTAATTCTAACCCTAACCCTAATGGAAAAATAAAAATAATTTCGTTATTTTATTTTATCCCCCTACCTATGGGGGTGATAAACAGGGGGTTTATTTACTTTTTTTATTTTGAACACTGTGCTTGGGTTTATCACAGTGATCAAAATGTACCTGGAAGAAATGAATGAATCTTCCAGCCGACAGATTCGGCGGGCGCATTGCTTTTGGAAGATGGCAGCGCCCATGAAGGATCCTGGAGGGACACCGGGAGGTGTCGGGACGACCAGTCGGTGGCGGGGGCAGATCATCCAGTCAGTCGGTGGGGGGCAGCATTGGCAACGGCTGGATTGTAATATTTCACCAAGTTTCATTGGTGAAATATTACAATCGCTCTGATTGGCGGTTTCACTTTCAACAGCCAATCAGAGCGATAGTAGCCATGGAGGGGCAAAGCCACCCAACCTGGGGTGTAGTACAAGGCCCCCTGTACCTGCGGGTCGGGTGACCTTTCATTGACCCCGGTCAGCCGACCTGCAGGAGGGCGATCTCCCCATGACACAGCATATGCATCATAGGTCGGATTGGCACCGACTTTCATGACACATACTGTACACTGTGTCACAGGTCGGGAAGGGGCTAAAAACAAAAGGATTGGGTGTTGAAAAATCCATTCCTTCTTTCCCTTACTTATTTTGTCAAGGTAGTGTCAGAACACATCCATGCACTTTTCATGGTTGACCAGTTTGCTCAAAATAGCGTGTTCAACTGACTTTTCTTTAATGTGTCTGGAAATATTCCTCCATTGAACGTTTCTTAAATCAGATGCTAAAACTGGTTGATTATCGACATGCAGTATGGTGGATGGAGCTATGATTGCCACCGTTTTTGGGGCACTGGTATATGGTGAAATAACTGTGAATGGAACCTTCATAAGGGCCAGTGTATAAGACACTGATATTGGGGGCAAAGTGGAAAGAATTACTATTGGGGTCTCTGTGGGCGGCAATACTATCAGCATTAGACCAGGTTCACATGTCCATGGTAAAGGGCCTGTGGTCAAATTACAATGTTTGGCCTTAACAGCAGGTCTGATTACTGAACTGAAGTGACTGCCTCGTTGGCAAATGTGTAGCAGACTCTTCAGGTGAGGAGATCTGACTTTCAAGTTGGTATGGCTATTGTGATCTGAGCATAGACTGTATAACACAGACTTACAGTAAGAACATATTCTTAAAAGGAATCTGTCAGCAGGTTTTCACTATGTAATCTGAAGACCTCACAAGATAGGGGCTGAAACACTAAATTCAGACGTGTGTTAAGTATTAAGCTGTGTGCTGTTGTTTACTAACAGTGAAGGTTTTATTACTAGGACATTATCACTGCCAGGTATGCTAGTTCCCCTCCTGTGATATGTAGCACATTGCCAATAGACACTGTACATACAGAGCCTGGTGTGGGAGGAGTTAGCTTTCTCAGCTCTGCTTCACGTTACATCTAAGGGTATGTGCACACGATCAGGAATGGCTCAGTATTTGCGCAAGATTTGACACAGGTGAAATCAGCACCAAATATGCATCTGAGGTCACTGGCAGATCACCTGCGTTTTTGAGGCATTTTTTCTACTTGCGTTTTTGATGCGTTTTTTCATTGGAATTTCAGGTTGGTAAGGATCCAATATCCATGAACCTTACCAGCCTGATAATACCAGGTCACAGCAGTCTACTTACCTTGGATTGTTAGCAAAAATAGTGGAATCTGATCCAAAAGAATTAGCTTGGGGTCCCCCTATTTTTATTAACCAGCCAAGGAAAAAGCAGACAGCTGTGGCCTGGTATTCTCAGGCTGGCGAGGCCCATGGATTTTGGCCCTCATCAGCCTAAAAATAGCAGCCCACAGCCGCTCCACAATTGGCACATCCAAAGATGCACCAATTTTGGCACTTAACCCAGCTCTTCTCACTTGCCTTGTAGCAGTGGCAAGTGGGGTAATATTTGTGGGGTTGATGTCACCTTTCTATTGTCTGGTGACATCAAGCCCATGGCTTAGTAATGGAGAAGTGTCTATAAGACACCTATCCATTACTAATCCTACAGTTGCATGGCAAATAAAGACACAGCCAGAATAAAGTACTTTAATTGAAACAATGACACAGACTCCTTTAATAGATCTTAATTAAACCATACTTACTGCATCACCTATTTCACCGAGGCCCTTGTTCTCCTGTAAGAGAAATAAAATAAAAAGCAACAGTATACTACACCTGTCCGCCGAGAAGATATACATACTGTCCCATGACGAGTCCAGCTCTGCTACATTTGGATGCCTGACATCCAAACACAGTGGGGCTTTAAGCTGATGACCGCTGATGACCAGAGATAACCCCATCCCTGGCAGTCACGTGCAAGGCAGTTCTCACAATCAGCTCAGCTCATCAAGAGAACTACAGTGTACGTGTACTTCAGGCTGAAACAAGGTACGACATTTAAATTAGTACACATGTGTAGTAAGCTGCATTCCCTCACTTAATACGCATGTGACTAAGTGCGATTTTACCGCATCTAGTGATAGTGAATGGGTAATTTACTTAGTGGAGATGGAGAGTCTCCGCTGCATAAATTGACATACTGTGGCCTGGAAAGACACGCCGCATGTACGTATCCACAGGGAAGCTGGAGTCATCTCAGGACACATAGTGGAGATGGGATTCATGAAATCCCATCCACTATGCTGTAACATCTGGCCGCTGCAGGTTTGACACTACGGAGGTACGGAGCATCCAACCCACAGCGTTTACTTACATGGGAACATACCCTAAGAACTCTGATTGTGTCACTGCTGCACCCAGTAAACTAAGTGATACATTGTTGGAATCAGGGTCTCTTTTCCGACATTATCCTGCTGTTAGAGAGACCAAAAACCTAGTGACAGATTCCCTTTAAATAGCAGCTTGGGCATAATACTGTATTATAAATGCCTCAACTTTCAATATGAAAGGAAACTTAAATTCTATTACTGATTAAAATATAGTTTCATTTTATCTGTGAAAAGAGGTTTGACAGCAGAAATGTGTATTTTATCGTCATTTTAAAGTGAAGGCTCATGGAACAAAGAGGCACCTTTTGTCCTTATTTTATTTACTGTGGATTCGGAAAGTATTCAGACCCTTTTAAATTTTTCACTCTTTGTTTCATTGCAGGCATTTGATAAATTAAAAAAAGTTCATTTTTTTCTCATTAATGTACACTCTGCACCCCATCTTGACTGAAAAAAAAACAGAAATGTAGAAATTTTTGCAAATTTAACATAAAAAAATAAAAACTGAAATATCACATGGTCATAAGTATTCAGATCCTTTGCTCAGACACTCATATTTAAATCATATGCTGTCCATTTCTGTGTGATCCTCCTTGAGATGGTTCTACTCCTTCATTGGAGTCCAGCTGTCTTTAATTAAACTGATAGGACTTGATTTGCAAAGGCACACACCTGTCTACACACACGTGGTCAAAATTGTTGGTACCCCTCGTTTAATGACAGAAAAACCCACAATGGTCATAGAAATAACTAGAATCTGACAAAAGTAATAATAAATCAAAAATCTATGAAAATGAACAAATGAAACTCAGACATTACTTTCAACCATGATTCCACAGAATTTAAAAAAAATAAAACTCATGAAATAGGCTTGGACAGAAATGATGGTACCCCTGAAAATAATGTGACAAAAGGGACATGTTAATTTGTTAAATCAAGGTGTGTCCACTAATTAGCATCACAGGGGTTTACAATCCTGGAATCAGAGAGTGGGCCTGTTTAGAGGGCTACGGATACTCACTGTGCTGTTTGGTGACATGGTGTGTATCACACTCAACATGGACCAGAGGAAGGAAATTATAGACAAACATGTTAAAGGTAAAAGTTATAAGACCATCTCCAAGCAGCTTGATGTTCCTGTGACTAGAGTTGTACACTTTATTCAGAAATTTAAGCTCCATGGGACTGTAGCCAACCTCACTGGATGTGGCTGCAGGAGGAAAATTGATGACAAATTAAAGAGATGGATAATACGAATGGTAACAAAATAGCCCAGGAAAACTTCTAAACAGATTAAAGGTGAACTTCAAGCTCAAGGAACATCAGTGTCAGATCGCACCATCTGTCATTGTATGAGCCAAAGTGGACTTCATAGGAGATAACCAAGGAGGACACCATTGTTGAAAAAAAATCATAAAAAAGCCAGACTGGAATATGCCAAACTAAATGTTGACAAGCCACAAAGCTTCAGGGATAATGTCCTGTGGACAGATGAGACAAATATGGAATGTTTGGCAAGGCACATCAGCTCTATGTTCACAGATGGAAAAATGAAGCATATCAAGAAAAGAACACTGTCCCTACTGTGAAACATGGAGGAGGCTATATTATGTTCTGGGGCTGCTTTGCTGAATTTGGCACAAGATGTCTAGAATCTGTGCAGGGTATAATGAAATCTCAAGACTATCAAGGGATTCTAGAGAGAAATGTGCTGCCCAGTGTCAGAAAGCTTGGTCTCAGTCACAGGTCATGCGTCTCGCAACAGGATAATGACCCAAAACACACAGCTAAAAACACCCAAGAATGGCTAAGAGGAAAACATTGGACTATTTTGAAGTGACCTTCTATGACACCTGACCTAAATCCTATTAAGCATCTTTGGAAAGAGCTGAAACATGCCATCTGGAAAAGGCAACTTGAAACACAAGACAACTGGAGCAGTTTGCTTTTGAGGAGTGGGCCAAAATACAGTACCTGTCGAGAGGTGGAGAAATCTCATTGTTACAGGAATCATTTGATTGAAATGATTGCCTCAAAAGGTTGGGCAACAAAATATTAAGTTAAGGGTACATCATTTCTGTCCAGGCCTATTTCATGAATTTTATTTTTTTAAAACTCTGTGGAAGCATGGTTGAAAAGCAATGGCTGACTTTCATTTGTTCATTTTCATAGATTTTGAATTTATTTTTACTTTTGTCAGATTAAAGTTATTTCTGTGACCTTTGTGGGTTTTTCTGTCATTAAACGAGGGGTACCAACAATTTTGACCGTGTGTATAAGACCTCACAGCTCACAATGCATGTCAGACAAAATGGGAATCATGAGGTCAAAGGAACTGGCCAAGGAGCTCAGAGACAGAATTGTGGCAAGGCACACATCTGGCCAAGGTTACAAAAGAATTTCTGCAGTACTCAAGGTTCCTAAGAGTAGAAGTCTGGGACCACCAGAAGTCTTCCTAGACCTGGCCATCCAGCTAAACTGAGCAATCATGGGAGAAGAGCCTTGGTGAGAGAGGTAAAGAAGAACCCCAAGATCACTGTGACTGAGCTCCACAGATGCAGTAGGAAGATGGGAGATAGTTCCACAAAGTAAACTATCACTGCAGCCCTCTACCAGTCTGGCCTTTATGGCAGAGTGGCCCAACGGAATCCTCTCCTCAGTGCAAGACATATGAAAACCCGCATCGAGTTTGCAAAAAAATACATGAAGGACTGCCAGACTATGAGAAATTAGATTCTCTGGCCTGATGAGACAAAGATAGAACTTTTAGGTGATAATTCTAAGCAGTATGTGTGGAGAAAACCAGGCAATGCTCATCACCTGCCCAATACAATCCCAACAGTGAAACATGGTGCTGGCAGCATCATGCTATGGTGGTGTTTTTCAGCTGCAGGGACAGGATGACTGATTGCAATTGAAGGAAACATGAATGCGGCCAAGTACAGAGATATCCTGGAAGAAAACCTCTTCTAGATTGCTCTGGACCTCAGACTTGGCCGAAGGTTCACCTTCCCACAAGACACTAAGCACACAGCTAAAATAACAAAGGAATAGCTTCAGGACAACTCTGTGACCATTCTTGACTGGCCCAGCCAGAGCCCTAACCTAAACCCAATTGAGCATCTCTGGAGAGACCTGCAAATGGCTGTCCACCAACGTTCACCATCCAACCTGATGGAACTGGAGAGGGTCTGCAAGGAAGAATGGCAGAGGACCCCAAAATCCAGATGTGAAAAACTTGTTGCATCATTCCCAAGAAGACTCATGGTTGTACTAGAGCAAAAGCGCGATTCTACTCAATGCTGAGCAAAGGGTCTGAATACTTATGACCGTGATATATAAGTTTTGTTTTTTAATAAATTTGAAAAAATTTCTACATTTCTGGGTTTTTTTTCAGTCAAGATGGGGTGCAGAGTGTGCATTAATGAGAAAAAAATGAACTTTTTTGAATTTACCAAATGGCTGCAATGAAATAAAAAGTGAAAAATTTAAAGGGGTCTAAATACTTTCCGTACCCACTGTAATGAATCAGTTCAATCAATGCAATCAGGCAGCTGCCACCAAAGCAAATAGGGTCATGGGATGCTTTAGAAGAGGTCTGGGGACACGAGATCAAAACATAATTCTCCCTCTGTACAAATCACTCGTCAGACCACACTTGGAGTATTGTGTGCAATTTTGGACGCCGGTGCTGAAGAAAGACATTACTGAATTTGAAAGGGTTCAAAGTCGGGCTACTAATATGATAAATGTAGTTGGTTCACTACAATGCCCAGAAAGGTTATCAAAATTAGGTCTATTTACTCTAGAAAAGAGAAGACTTAGGGGAGACTTAATATACAGTATATGTACAAGTATATCAGAGGGCAATACAGAGATCTCTCCAATGAACTGTTTGTACCAAGGACTGTGACAAGAACAAGGGGGCATTCTCTTCGTTTGGAGGAAAGACAATTTCTGCACCAGCATAGAAGAGGGTTCTTCACGGTAAGAGCAGTGAGGCTCTGGAATTCTCTTCCTGAGGAAGTGGTGATGGCCAATTCACTGAATGAATTTAAGAAAGGAATGGATGCTTTTCTTGTGAGTAACAGTATGGAAGGTTACGAATAACATAATATTATAGGTAGATGGTTGACCCAGCTTAGGGGAAGGAATTTTTTTCCCTATGGAGAAAATTGGCTTCTACTCTGTGGGTTTTTTGCCTTCCCCAGGATCAACAATGCAGAACAGCTGCACTAAAAATAGGCTGAACTAGATGGACATAAGGTCTTCCTTCAGCCTTCAAAACTATGTTACTATGTTACTGTATGTTAATGATTGAATCTCGCTTCTATAAAAGAATTTAGTTATGCAGCAGCTGAGGCCAATTCCATAGGGTATAAAGTGTCACCGAGTTTCACACACAGTAAGTTCTCACAATTGACAGTTGGGGTACATTATTGATTATGCCAATATTTTAGTATTGTTATTGAATTAGTAGTAATTCTAAGGAAAAAAAGTGAATGTTTGTGTAGATAAATAATACAGAAAAAACATAAGAGCACAAATTTCAGACTTTGTTGACATTCATGATGTCATGGGCTGCCGAAATGGTTAGTAAACATCAAAATGATTAATGTCTATTCCCCGCAGCCCATTAAGTTCTTTCCTGCCCACAGATGCTTTGCGCTACAAGGTCAGTCCATATGTGGACATCCTCAGTGTGTCCTTGCACAACAGCAATGTTACAAGTGATGAAATTTACTTGCATTTCTGTACCCAGAGTGACTAATTGGGCTACACATTTTCTGCATGATGTAAAATCATTAAATTTGGATCTCAGCAACTGAAATGTTAATCAGAAAAACAGTGTTGTCTAGACACCCCTTTGCTGTCTGACCACATTGCAGAACAAAGTAAATCATAAGTACAAGCTATTTTAGGAATTAAAGAATGTGACCACTAAAAAAAAGTTATTTCTCACATATTCAACATTTATTATGAAGATAAAGAACTAAGCTTTCTGGAGTAAAGGGTCTCAATATTCCATGTTTACAATCCCCTTTTCCTCCTTGGTCCTTTTTCAGTGTGATAATGTCATTTTTCCAAAGGAAATTAATACGGCTGATAAACCCCAAGATCTAAGGTTGATGATATAATGCTAAAATATATTATATAAAAATAATGGCGTCTTATTTTAATGCAATTGCCCCAGTTTTACAGAAAAAAATATGTTTGTGGTGAAATCTGGATACGTAAAAGTTATGGGTAGTCAGCCCATCTAGTCTAGAAGTGAGTTGGAAGTGAACAGGAAATTCTTCCTTCTTAGGGCTGTTATTTGGCACTAATGAGAGTCTGAGAAGCAAAAACATGGCCACTCAAGGCTATGCGTGATAAAGAAGGATGAGGACAGCAAGTATCTAAACTAACCCTGAAGCTGCCGGTAAAACCTGTGACAAGGACAACGATCTGGGAAAGAAAAGAAGGGAACTCCAGTCCTCAAGAGCCACCAACAGATCATGTTTTCAGGATCTCCTTACAATTGCACAGGTAAGGCCTGCTTCACATTTCCGTTTGTTGCCATCAGTCAAAATCCGCCGTTTTGCAAAAAAAACGGATCCGCCGTTTTTTTCCCATTGACTTGCATTAGCGGTGGATTTTGACAGATAGTCTTCCGCTGGATCCGTTTTTTGACATTTCGGACAATGAAATGTTTTTTGTCTGCGTCAAAATAGCGGATAGCAACGGATCTGCCGCTATCCGCCATTCGTTATAATGGTCGCCTATCGACGGCGGATCCGTTGCCAACCGTTTTTGGCGGAATCAGTCAACGGATCCGCTTTTTGACACTGAGCATGCTCTCTCTCTCTCCTTTTTCCCAGACTCGTTTTCCTTTACATTTCAGTCACTAACTACTAAAGCGGATCCATCAGAAAATGGATCCGGTGGCATCTGTTTGGCCCACAACGGAAACGGATCCATTTTTTTACAACCTGGCAGATTTTGACTGACGTCAAATAACTGAAATGTGAAACAGGCCTAATGGAATTATCAACTGGGCAATACTACAGAAATCCTGCAAACATGATCTGTTGGTGGCTCTTGAGGACTGGAGTTGGGGAACACTCCTGTACACCTTGAGTAAAGGAAGCAACCTCTAGGCTTTTTCAGTCTAAATGGCCAGCCATTCAAATGATAGCCATCCATGACATGTATAAACGTGCAGGCCATAAGAGCGAGAATGGGAAAAGATCTCTGTTCTTGCACAAAGAGGTAGATCCTTAGTGTTCCTACCCATGATGTCTTAATTTATTAAAATAGAGATGTAAAAGTTTATACTGTATATTGCAAGACAACGCCTCTAACACTTCTTCATACGTGTAGGGAAACTTTCAGGTGAAACATCGTAATGCACATCTTAATGCAAATAAAGTAAGATTTTTATTTCATATTGTCCATAAGTAAAAGGGTGTTGCAGAGGTGTAGCTAGAGTTTGGTACAGGGGGAGCAAAACTTCTAAGTGGCCCCCTAACCAAGTAACCCGTACTACAGTTATGGTGGTGCAATCTAATAGTGGATGTAGGAGAACCTCAGTAGATAACTGGGCTGTTACATAAAATACTCTCAATACAAAGACCAACACTGATATTACTGCCATATGGTGACCATATAGTGGCAGATACCAGTTCTGCTGAACAAATAGGAGATTACAGTACCCTTACAGATAGTGACTTAAAGGGAACCTGCCACTAGTTTTGTGACTTAGCAGCTAAAAAAATCACCTTATTCAGCGTCTGCGCTGCATTTCCTAAATCCTTATATAACCCCCTGACTCTCTTTCTTTACTCCCAAAAAACCTTTTTAATTTCTCCCGCGCTGTATGGTAATCTTCTCAGTCCGGTCCAATGGGTGTGGTTTTGGGGCCTCTTAATCCCTCCCATCTGTTGCTCGCCATCCTACTTCATGGAGGATGCCTCTTTCGTCATCCACATCGCCGTGTGACATCTCATGCCTGCTCAGAAATATTGCGTTTCGCACTTGCGCAGTATGCTTTGTATAACTTTGGGCAAAGCCAAAAAACAGAAGTGTCATGCGCCAGCATACGTACTTCTGGCTCATGTACCAGAACTACTGTATGTTTCTCAGAGCATGCGCACTTCTGTTTTTCAGCTTTTCCTGCAGTTGGCACAAAACGCAATATTTCTGCACAGTCGCAATATGACGCATAGCAATTTGGATCATTATCCATGTCAGGAGGACAGTGAGCAGAAGGCAGGAGTAGGGATGCAGAGGCCCGAAACCATTCCCATTGGACCAGACTGAGAAGATTACCATACAGCGCGGGATGAATCAAAAATGGTTTTCGGGAGTATACAAGTGAAGTCAAGGATATATATAGTATATAGTATCTATAATATAACGCGCTGAGCTTCACTCTGTCCAAAGCCTTTATAGACTGCGCAAGCATGACGCGCCTGCGCAGTCTGGCTCCAGACCGAGTGAGGCATCCAGCGGTGAGGAGTGAGTATGGTGCCGGAGATGGCGGTATGTGTAAACACTGCATACCGCTATCTTCGGTGCCATATTTACATACTTACCTGACCAGGAGGAGCGCTGCCGTGGTGCTTCTCTTTGTCCATAGACCGGGGCAGGAGTACGGCCGGAATCGCGCATTCGCATAGCGCGATCCAGCGCCATTTTACTGAAGGCACATTTGCAGTGTGTCTTCAGCAATATGGCACTGGACAGCGCTATGGGCATGTGCGTACTTTGGCGCCAGACTCCTCCCCCGGCCTCCAGCAGAACGTGACAGCGCTGGAACACAGGAAAGAAGGGTGAGTATAAATGTTTATTTTTTTTGTATGTGTGTAGTTTAATAGGGGTGAGGGCGACCACACATATCAGGATGAGGGGGAGAAAGGACCACACATACCAGGAAAGGGGGGTGAGGGGACCAAACATAGTAGGATAGGGGGGTGAGGGGACCACGCATACCAGGATAGGAGAGAGAGGGGACCACAAATGCTAGGACAGGGGGGTGAGGACCATGCATACCAGGATAGGGGGGTTAGGGAACCACGCATACCAGGATAGGGGGGTGAGAGGACCACGCATGCCAGGAAAGGGGGGTGAGGGGACCTTGCATACCAGTAAAGGGGGGTGAGGGGACCACGCATACCAGGAAAGGGGGGGTGAGGGGACCACGCATACCAGGAAAGGGGGTGAGGGGACCATGCATACCAGGAAAAGGGGGTGAGGGGACCACGCATATCAGGATAGTGGGTGAGAGGACCATGCATACCAGGATAAGGGAGTGAGGGGACCATGCAAACCAGGATTGGGGGATGAGAGGACCATTCATTCCAGGATTGGGGGTGAGGGAACCAAGCATACCAGGATTGGGGGATGAGAGGACCATGCATACCAGGAAAAGGGGGGTGAGAGGACCATGCATACCAGGAATGGGGTGAGGGGACCATGCATACCAGGATTAGGGGGTGAGGGGACCATGCATCCAGGAAAGGGGGGTGAGAGGACCATGCATACCAGTATAGGGGGGTGAGAGGACCATGCATACCAGGATAGGAGGGTGAGGGGACCATGCATACCAGGATTGGGGGGTAAGGGGGCCATGCATACCTGGATTGGGGGATGAGGGGTACCATGCATACCAGGATAGGAGGGGGGCAGCACATACCAGGATGGAAGAACATATACCAATAAAAATGCTCGCCACCCAGGCGTAGAATGGGTTCATAGCTAGTATAGTATAATACACTTTTCATAAGCCTCTATATAGTGTAATGCACTCCCTATAGACCGCCATATAATATAATGCACTCCCAAAAGTCCTCTATATAGTATAATGCACTCCCCATAGGTTTCTATATAGTATAATGCACTCCCCAAAGGCCTCTATATAGTATAGTGCACTCCCCATAAAAAAATACAATACTCACCTCTCCTCCTTGTTTCCCTGCTGCCCCGATCGTCCGCTCATCTCAGCACAGCAAAAGCCATGTACTGTCAGTGTGTGCTTCATTGACGTCATAATCAGAGGGCGAATTATGGGAGAGTGAACATGTCACTCCCTGTCTTATCATTGCTTTCAACTGTATCGGCATGCAGTTGATACAGTTGAACTTGTGATGACTGGCAGGGGGCCCGGTGTTGGCTCGAGTCCCCTCCTTCTGCTCAAGGGCCCCATAAGAGCCAGGTGGCAGTGCAAGGAGATCGAATCTCCCTGCTCTATAGCAGGGTATAACTGTGCTGGCACGCTGCACATGCTGATAGACTTACAGTAGCGTAGCTTCTTGTGGGTCCCTCAGAGCACGGGGCACGAAGCGACCACCAATTTTATCCCCCAGTAGCTACGCTAGGGTGCTCCATAATTCATGTACTGTATGATTGTATTATAGCTTTATCCAATGCTTTTAGGTCCATTATTCTATTAACATGTACTGTAGGTAGAATTACAAAACAATCCAAAGGTAATGAATTGTATGAACTGTAACTTTTTTGTCTAGAAAGTGGTTTCACGGAAAGCTTAATTTATAAAGTGCTGGCAATGTTTCATAAAAATAAAGCCATCTAATGATGCTTCTGCCCGCACTCCTGACAGGTGACCTTTCTTTAAAAAGAAAAGCAAACATCCTGCCAAATCACCTTGCTAACCTCCTGTTCACTAATCTTCAGTTTTGGTTTTGAGTCAGGAAGTGTTTTGTCCTGAGATTTTCTGTGCCAGATAAGGACAATACTTTAAATCATTTTGTTTTTTCTTTTCGGAAATATTTTATCTAAACAGAAGAAAGCAGTCTCCTTTGGTAAATCTAGGGAAATTGCTGTGACTCTTGCCTGTCCTATTATTATCACCAACTATTTTTTATCTGATATTATTTTCTACATACTTAACACAAGTCCCGTTAAGCAATAGTTATCTGGCTGGATTTCAGTAAAGATGTCCAAATATAGTTACATTTTTGTTGATCTGTTCCCCTGTTCGGTCAGATAGGTTAATCAGTATACATTATCATGCCTGTTCCCGTCATAAATCTTGGCTTGCATTACAAACACATTTATATATAAGAATATTTTCCAGGCCCATAACAACTTTGCAAATCAACTAAATGTTGCTTACTAAAACAAATAACTTTCTACTAACCCTCCCAATCTCATGCCCTTACTATGCTGATAGTTTACCTTTGGTCTGTGTTTACTCCTCAGCAGTGGTAATGTTTCATATTGGGACAAGAGATGAATGAGTATTTCAATGTTCAGTTCAGATTACAATTGCAATTTTACAATATTCACCCATTTATTTGTTGAATATTCACTGAACATATCCGAGCATCATTGGAGTGAGTCAATGGGAGGCAAAAACAAACACATACACAACACCTTCAAATGGGCCCAAAAGCCACCAAAACACATCAAATTAGGGGCACTAGGAAAGTGGCTTAAAATCACACACAGTACAAATTTTAGAATGACATGGCAGCAATCAGTCATGCATGAGGTATCAGGGTCTGGGCCAGCAATTACAACTTTGAATTGAACTTCAAATTAAGAGGAGGTGGGTGAGGCATCAGTGTAGGCCTGCTATGCTGGGAGCCCTGATACGACATCCAACAGCTCAACCTGCTTTTATGCTCAGGCACACTCAGATGGCACAAATATCAGTTTCATAGACTACTATTACGAGAAATATGTAAGGATAGTAACATGGGCAGTTTACTCAAAGGCGGTGGAGACCTGCCGGTCATGGAGGCCTACTGCTAAAGGATAAACACATGAAGGAGACCCAACCAGGAGTGTTCACATTTCCAATAATTAGTGGCAGACACCAACAAAGTGGCATCAATTTCACCAGAGTAAAAATAGTATAATAGGGACTGACAGGTCTTCAACTACAGTCAACTCAGCAGATGGACATGCAACCATCAGTGTTCACATTTCAACAATTAGTGGCAGACACCACCAAAGTGGGATCAATTTCACCAGAGTAGAAATAGTATAATACGGACTGACTTGCCTTCCACTACAGCCAACCCAGCACATGGACACCCAAACAGGAGTGTACACATTTTTAAAAGTTAGTGGCAGACACCAATAGAGTGGCATCAATTTCACCACAGTAGAAATAGTATAATGGGGAGTGACATCTCTTTCACTACAGCAAACTCAGCAGATTGACACTCAACAAGGGGTGTTAACACTTCCCAAAATTAGTGGCAGACCACCAAAGTGGCATCAATTTCACCACAGTAGAAATAGTATAATGAAGAGTGACATCTTTTCCATGACAGCCAACCCAGCAGATGGAAACCCAACTAGGAGTGTACCCATTTCTAAAAATTAGTTGCAGACACCAACAAAGTAGTATCGATTTCACCACAGTAGAAATAGTATAATGGGTAGCGACCTCTCTTCCACTGTAACCAACCCAGCAGATGGAAACCCAACTTGGAGTTTACCCATTTCCAAACATTAGTGCAGAACACCAAAGTGGCATCAATATCACCACAGTAGAAATAGTATAATGAAGAATGACATCTTTTCCACGACAGCCAACCCAGTAGATGGACACCCAGCCAGGAGTGTTCATATTTCAAACAATTACTGGCAGACACTACCAAAGTGGCATCAATTTTCCCACAGTACAAATAGTATAATAGGGACCAACACATCTTCCACTACAGCTAACTCATGGATGGACACCCAACTAGGAGTGTACACATTTCCAAAAATTAGTGGCAGACACCAATAAAGTGGCATAAATTTCACAAGAGTAGAAATAGTAAAATAGGCACCGACAAGTCTTCCTCTACAGCTAACCGGGCAGATTGACACCCAACTAGGAGTGTACACATTTCCAATAATTAATAGTGACAAACACCAAAGTGGCATTAATTTCACCACAGAAGAAATAGTACAATAGGGAGTGCCATCTTTTCCTCGACAGACAACCCAGCAGATGGACACCCAACCAGTAGTGTTCACATTTCAAACAATTAGTGACGTACACCACCAAAGTGGCATCAATTTCATCAGAGTATAAATAGTATAATGGGGAGTGACATCTCTTCCACTACAGCTAACCCTGCAGATGGAGACCCAATCAGTCTTCAAAATTCAATAAATTATACCCTGACACCACCAAAGTGGCATCAATTTCAACAGATTAGAAATAGTATAATAGGGACCAACATATCATCCACTACAGCCAAACCAGCAGATGAGACCAACCATGACTGTTCACATTTCCACAAATTAATGTTAACATCGGCAGCAGCAGCAACAGCAGACACAGAAGCCACACTAAAGATATCACAGGCTGCAATTATGCAAGATCCTTGCAACATACTAAAAACTGCAACATCACCTAGTCTGTACAGTCTCCAATTGGGGTGCAAAAGTCCTTGGAGATCCATGACTTGTTAATCTTGATGAAAGTTAGGCAGTCTACACTTTCAGGGGACAGATGGCTGTACTTATCCATCAGGACGCCACCAGCAGCGCTGAAGACATGTTCTGAGAGAACGCTTGCTGCACGGCATTATGAAACCTCCAAGGAGTGAGAGTCAAGCTCAGGTCGCTCATCCATTTTTGAAAACCAAAATGTGAAAGGGTCCAAACACTCCCTGAGGGTATTGATATTTAGTTCTAGATACTTCTGCACCATCCTCTCCATTCATTCACTACGTGTCAGACTTGGACTTTGCTGTGCTGGTACATGAGCTAGTCCCAAAAAATGTGTCCAAGGACTCAGAGAAATTGCTTCTGCCACTTACACTACTGCTGCTGCTGCAGCTAATGTTTTGGTGTGACAAGAAATAATAGGGTGCACCTAAAACCAGCTATAAATCAATACGGGTGCAAAAACCTTACATGGAAAACGAACCATGAATCAAAGAAGAAAAAGACCAGGGAATAGTTGGTATGCACACCTGAATAAATTTTAAGTATACAAATCACAATTTGTTGGGAAAAAACAAGACACATTATACCTTAAAATAATTTAAAAATCACACATGCACAATGTCAAATCACAACACCCCTGAACCAAAGTCCATGTACAATATTACCACATTCTTCTATTACAGTAGAATGCCGGCATATGAGAACCACCCTTATGAAATCAAGAAATAGTCATAATAGGGTCAAAGCATGATAAACTGCACACCTATGAAAAAGAATCTAGACATGACTAGAGTAAACAAGGTAAACCCCATAAATAATGAAAAGCCATAAATGTCATAGCCTGGGCAAATGACCCATGCCTGTTGTAGAAGAAATATAATGAGGATATCATATGAATGCACCCTATCCAAGGAAGATGAAAGCAGGATAACTAGTCATGGCCCAAATTATAGTTACCAAGCCGGCTTGAGAAGGAAAAAAGGACAGGCCAAAATAGGCTGAAGGTCCACAAAGAATGGGGAACAGGGGTGTGGGAACGAACCCCACGGGTATCGCTGCTTAAAGCAGCTTCATCATAGATTTAGTCAAGGAACAGGTGATGTTGTCTGCGACATGCTGGTGTAGCACAGGCACAACTTTCTTAGAGAAGTAATGGTGACTGGTCAACTGGTACTGGGGTCTGCGATAACCATCAGCTTTCGTAAACTGTCTGTATCTACCAGGTGGAAAGGCAGCATTTCAGTGGAAAAACAGATTGGAGATGGTGGAGTTCAACCTCTTTGCTTTGTTATGTGTAGGAAAAAACAATCTTTTACATGACATGACCACAACTGCCAGATGATGGGCTGGCTACAGCGCTGAGAGAGCATGGAGAATGGTGAACCAGACAAACTGCTGGACCATGAGGGAGGCCCAGGCAGAGATGTTACAGTTGATTGATAAAGTTGTGGTGTGCTCGCTCTCTGAGATTGGTCAAAAAAAGCAGTCATGTCCGCTTCCGTTACAGCTGATGGGCTCTCACTCAGCCTAACTGGTGTGAGTAAAGCTCCCAAGGTTTTGAGGTCAGAGACCTGTGTCACAATACTTAGCATGGTAAGAGAGGATGATGAGGAAGCAGCTGATACAATTGATGGGGCAGATGATGGTTGTTGAGGTTCACTGGTCAGCATTTTAGTGCAGTGGGATTCCCAGTGTAGCACATGTTGATTGCGCATGAGAAGGTCCATGAATATAGTAGTCAAATTATTGCTCTTTTTCCCTCTACTCAGTTTTTTTTGCAAAGTTGGCAGATAACGTGAGGTGGCCCTTCCTTTGCGGTTTCAAAAAAAGACCTTTGCTAGATAACCCTTTCCGCCCCTGTGAGCTGCAGAATCGCAAACGCAGATGGCCACAGGATGCATTGCTCTTTGTGGTGCATCACTACGTGTCTGCACCGCACAGTGCAACATAACCTTCTCTTCTTCCTCCTCCACCTCTTCAGATGACCTAGTCAGCTGCATGCCTCTGTGTTTATACCAACTAGGATCTACCACTTCATTATCATCCTCTGTGTTATCACATTCCTCTCCCTGGAAGTCACCCTCCTCCTCTTCCTGCCCTGACAGCACAGTATGGTCCAAGTGAACCTTAGATATCTGAGTCTCATCAGGATCACCTTTCCCCGGGGGGGTTAATGTCTGGTGACGATGTTCAGGATGCTGCTCAGACTTTACATTGTCCTGCCCCAAATCCAAGCTAAAAAAATTTAGGGCATCGGTGCAAATGATTTCCTCTTCTTGACTCTGTGAAGCTTTTGAGTACCCTTCTGATGCCTAATGCATAGAATGTGTGAACAGCTCTGCAGACTCACCCATCTGCGATTACCTACAGTCAGTAGGGTGATTGGAGAGTTGTGATGCAGGGGGAAGCAAGGTTAATTGGAATGCCACCTCTGTGGACTGTACTGGGTGTAATGTTGAGGTGGAGGAAGAGGAAGAGAGGCCAATTGAAGCTGCGCTTGCCATCCACTCGAGCACATGCTCTTTCTTGGTCTCATCAACAAGGCATACCGCTGTGTGTCTGCCAAAGAAAGGTAGTGGAGTAACCCATCCAGTAAGAGAAGTTGACAGTTGCCTTTGTATAGGATGTGACATTGTTGGTTCACTAGTGCTTTCACTAACATTACCACCTACCCCACATACACCTTGAACACCAAGCCTAATCCCCCTACCACCACGACTTGGCTTTTTCCCAGTCATGTTGCTCAGATAGTGTGGTAGGAGCATAGTATTTACAAAAAATTAGATTTTTAACTCAGCACCAGCTCTGCACATAGCTGAATTTCAGGGGTACTAAATTACAAGCTGAAATATGGCATGCTGAAAGAATCAAAAAGAATTGTTTCAGTGTGGATGAGGCCTGTATTACAAACAAGATATGCTCCAAACAATTTCAAACTGAGATGTCCCATACTGTAGAACATTAGTAAGAGAAGAAATTATTTTTTTTTGTGGATGAGGCCTGTATAACATAGACTGGATGCTCCAAACAATTTCAAGCTGAGATCTCCCCTACCGTATTACATTAGTAAGGCTGGTTTCACATTTGCGTTTTTTAGCGCTGGAAAAAAAACGCACACCTGCGCATGCGTTTTTTCCCCTATATTTAACATGGGTGCGCATACCTGCGCGCTGGTAAGCGCATGTATGCGATTTTCATGCGCTGCGTTTTTTTGGGGTGTGCGTTGGGATTTTCCAGACGCAGCATGTTGCATTTTTTGGCCCTGCAAAAAAGCGCATGCGCACATATGCGCACGTTTTGCGCTAAAAATGGCCATTATAGCCTATGGATGCGCATATGTGCGCACTGGCATGCTCATGTATGCGTTTTTTTGCATATGCGTTTTTTTTTTTAAACCATGGAATTTAGGGGTTTGGGTTAGAGTTAGGGTTAGTTAAGGGGGTTTAGGGTTAGGGTTATGGTCAGGGTCAGGGTTAGGGTTGGGGTTTGGGTCAGGGTTAGGGTTAAGTATGGTTTTGTTAAGGATTAGGGTCATGGTTAGGGTCAGGATTAGGGTTAAGTATGGTTTTGTTAAGGGTTAGGGTCAGGGTTAGGGTTAGGGTTAGGGTTAGGGTTAGGGTTAGGGTTAGGGTCAGGGTTAGGGTCAGGATTAGGGTTAAGTATGGTTTTGTTAAGGATTAGGGTCATGGTTAGGGTCAGGATTAGGGTTAAGTATGGTTTTGTTAAGGGTTAGGGTCAGGGTTAGGGTTAGGGTTAGGGTCAGGGTTAGGGTTAGGGTTAGGGTTAGGGTCAGGGTTAGGGTCAGGATTAGGGTTAAGTATGGTTTTGTTAAGGATTAGGGTCAGGGTTAGGGTCAGGATTAGGGTTAGTATGGTTTTGTTAAGGGTTAGGGTCAGGGT